>NC_064850.1:135616230-135796230 GCF_024139225.1 Suncus etruscus | reverse complement strand
ACGGTGCCTGGCTGCATCAGGCAACTGAGTTTTTTCCCATTCTGTTCCAGGATTCTATATCACTCCAAAGAACAGCCACAATCCTCAATAAAAGAGGATCACAGGGATACATTGACTAACTCATCACTGCGAATCTTCACATTCCCCTACATTTGGAGGTCTCTCTTCAAAAGACCTACCTTTTTCCTGAATAAAAGCAGCTCATTCCATTTCTCACAAGAAATGTGAAGATTCAACAGACCATAGTTTTCACTTTTAAAATAAAAAGGATTTATTTTCACACTGCCACAGGGAGTGACTTTTTAAAATGTAGTGTGTGTGTGCAATGATAGATCATCACGACCAAGCACCATCTGTGGCTCTTGGGAACCGTACTGAAGAAACACCCCCTCCCAATCCAGAAGGTCTCTCAAGTTACTGTGATATGAGGGGGAGCTAGCAGGATGCAGACACTGCCCATTCTCTCCACCAGGCAGAGATCCCCATGAACTATGTTTATTGCCAGGCATGAAAGATGACAGGCATCTTCTGAGACGTATATTCATTGTACCCTCAATTCTAAGATCTAGAGCACTGTTTCTAAAGTGGTCCATCCAGAGTGGCAGTAGTAGATTCTTGAGGGTGGGGGAGGCAGCACTTTATGTCTTTACATAAAGAAAGTAGATTTCCAGTGGAACTTGAGTCATTTTGTTTCTGAAAAGGGGATATTAAGTTAAGTAAGTCTGGGAACCTCAAAGCTAGAACTTTTGTTTTGTAGATAATCTTTGGATTAGGCTTTTAGGGTGTTGTGTATGCCTGTCTGGGTGGCAATCAGCCCTGATGAGTGTCTAAATTATATGGTTCCTTAGATCTGAGCATCTCAGTTCCCATACTGAGGAGGTGCTGATGGAGTAGGCCTACTGGTGGCCTAAATGAGAGAAAAAATTCACATCCAAAGGAGTGAATCAACTGTGCTAAGCCCTGTGATTAACAAGGAACTGATTAGCCTTGTATGTATGACTGAAATACCATGCAACTGTTGATACATACTGAGGGGGTCAGAGATCAAAAGAACAAATGAAGGGGCTGAAATTATAGTACAATGGGGATGGAACTTAACTTGCATGCTATTAACCTGGGTTCAATTCTTAGAACACTACCATATGTGGCTCCAAAACAACAACAATGAAAAAGAGCAAATGAAGAGTCCTTTCGAGATGCCCAAGGGCACAAAGTCAAGGAGAATAGTGCCTGTGGGATAGGACATGTGATATCAGGGTCAAACTGAGCACAGTTAGCTGACAGTCCCTCACTCACTATGAAGAGTTATCAGCATGCTCATGGTCCTTAGCATGTAGCACAGACACTGTTGCTGCATCCTAGACATGAGCAGCTCAGAAGAGCTCCAAAAGAACTCTGGAGAATCCAGGCAAAAGCTATGAGGTAGATCAGCTGACTAATGAGAGATGACTACTTGGTGTTTTCATACCAAACAGTGACCTCTCATCTTAAATTTCTCTCCAGTACCAGCCAACACTACCACTCACATCATTTTGGACAGATTCCTTAAATGTTTTTCTTAACGTTATTACATTTGGTTCAATCCAGATGAACTAGCCAACAATGTGGGTACTTCCACATGGGCTCAGAATCAATGTTTCCATTTCTGTCATAGGGTTCATTCTTTAGTTGTGCTTTCATTAGTACCTTAACAAATTACTCGCATCTCTTTTGGCAATGCCATTCATAGTGCTTTCCATAATACAGCTTTGCTTACCTGATTATAAAAGTAACACATGCATTCCTATAAGACTGAAAAGAAAGCAAAGCTCACCAGAAATACAATTTCCTCATTGCTATATTAACAAAGTTTACAATGATAAACCAGTATTTGAGGTCCCTACCCCATCCATCGGCCAAAGGGAAATGCAGAAGGTTTGACTTGGCCTGGTCCTGTTACCTCAGACCAGGAACAGAAACAGATAGTCAATACCTTACAGTCACATCATCTAAGCAACCACAAGTGATGCTGCTGGTGTCTTCTTTAACTCAGAAAACTGAGGGTTGTGTCTTCAATAAAAAAAAAAAAAACAAATATAAACTGGGTCTGGAGAGTTAGTACAGGGATTAAGGTTCTTGTCTTACAGATGGTCTACCCGCATTCAATATCTAGGACCCCATAGGAGATTCCACACACACTTGTCAGGTTTGCTTTGTGAGAAATGTCTTAGTAGTATGGCCTCATCACAACCAGATGTAGTCCCTAAAACAAAACAAAAATATTTAGTGGTAACAGAAAGAGAGTATAGGAAATGAGGCACTTGTGTTGCATGTAGTCAACCCCTATTTAATTCTCAGTGCTACATATGCTCCCCTGAGTATCAACAGGGATCATTTCTGGACACAGACAAGATCATCTGAGTATTGCCAGGTATGGCCCAACCCTTCCCCAGATAACAAATAACCAGCTGTAAAGATACTTTTTGTGTGATCTTTACCCATCTAATCTGCAGAGCCTGCTTCTCACGGGCATCCCTTTGCCACCTCCCCTATAAAAATCTACCTTTTGACATAAAATCCAGCTCTTTGACAATCTTTTGGTAAAACTGCCTAGTTTGGCAAACCACTAGTCTCTTCTAAACCAAAGGGATTTTTGCAAGAACAACAGGGAGTAAACTCAAAGCTGCATAGATCCAGGCAGAGGAAGATGAATGACCTCTCTCAGAGAGAGAGAGAAACCTTAAGTGGCATATGAACACCTGTTTGTTTCTTGGCCCAGGTACTAAAGTTCTAATCACTTTGGTTTTTTGTTTGTTTGTTTTCCTGTTTTGCTTTTTTTTTTTTTTTACTAGGGGAAGCTGAACCAACTAGTGAGGCTACATATTAGAATTGAGTTTGCTGGAGCTCTGTGGGCCCGGCTTACAGGTGCCAAAGCATATCCATACCAAAAAACTTTCTCTTAGTTGTGGTTTGGACAAAGAACTGTTCTTGTCATTATTTAGGATGAAGAGCCTGCAGATTTTGTGGATTACTCAACAGGACTGCAACTACGGTTGCTGTTGATGCCATAATAATATTGGTTATCATTTTTTTCCAGGCCCAGCTAATAAAATAAGCTAGAATCACTCAGAGCCAATTAATCAGAAGGAAGAGGTGATAATGGCATCTTTATGATACACAGCTATGTGATAAGTTGCAGATGTAATGAGAACTCTTTCTTCTCTTCTGGAAAACATTAAAGACATAAAATCCTGACTGACAAAGAAAAGACTTTTTGTCTGTTAAAATCACATGATCATGACCGGATGTCTTGATTTAGGCAGAATAGGCTCTGATGCTTTAGGACTTGACCCCAGTCTGAGAGTTGGGGGAATCGTGTTTTGTTTCCTGAGTGTGGGAGGCTCCACTTCAAAGATTTAGAGCTACTTCAGGATTGGCCTTCTGCTGCTGGGAGGCAGAAGCCTTACTCAGAAGCAGGATCAGAAAGTTCTTCTCAAAAGACTTGGAGCCAAGGACTTTGAGGTGCCTTTCCTGCAACCATGACTGGTGGGGTGCAACATGAGGTTAAATCAGGTTTGCTAAAACTGGGCTTGTCTGCCTGGAACTAGCTCCCTGCTGGACCAGCTCCATGATCATTGTCTTGCTTCTGGTTTTCTTCCTACATAACTCACCATGTGGACACCATGCTGTCCAGGTCAGAAGTGCAAGAAGAGAAGTCCCAAGCTTTAGAAGTACTGTGCTGTGGGGCCAGAGTGATAGCACAGTGTTAGGGCATTTGCCTTACACGCTGCTGACCCAGGAAGGGCCCAGGTTCGAACCTTGGCATCCCACATGGTCTTCCGAGCCAGGAGCGATTTCTGAGTGCAAGGCCAGGAGTAACCTCTGAGCACCGACAGGTGTGGCCCAAAAACAAACAGAAAAAAATAAAGAAGTGCTGTGCTGGAAAGTTCTTTCAATTCTAGGTAAACAGCAGAATTCAGTGACTTCTCCTAAGTTGATTCTCTATAGGGAAGTTGATCCCTTCCCTGTAGAGGGAAGCAAAGGAATTTAAAAGACTGGAAACCTTTTCAGCTTAATATAGTCCCATCTGTTTATCTCTGCTTCCACTTGCTTGGAAAGTGCTGTCTCCTCCTTAAAGATGCCTTTAGTCTCAATGTCCTGGAGTGTTTCACCTACATGCTGTTCTATATACCTTATAGTTTCAGTTCTGATATCAAGGTCTTTAATCCATTTGGATTTTACCTTTGTACATGGTGTTAGCTGTGGGTCTGAGTTCACTTTTTTGCAAGTGGCTAACCAGTTGTGCCAACACCACTTGTTGAATAGGCTTTCCCTGCTCCATTTAGGATTTCTTGCTCCTTTATCAAAAACAAGGTGGTTATATGTCTGAGGAACCTTTTCTGAGTACTCAAGCCTATTCCACTGATCTGAGGGTCTGTCTTTATTCCAATACCATGCTGTTTTTATAACTGTTGCTTTGTAATACAACTTAAAATTGGGGAAAGTAATGCCTCCCATATTCCTTTTCCCAAGGAGTGCTTTAGCTATTCGAGGTTGTTTGTTGTTCCAGATGAATTTCAGAAGTATTTGATCCACTTCTTTGAAGAATGTCATGGGTATCTTCAGAGGAATCACGTTAAATCTGTGCAATGCTTTTGGAAGTATTGCCATTTTAATGATGTTGATCCTGCCAATCCATGAGCATGGTATGTGTTTCCATTTCCGCGTGTCCTCTCTTATTTCTTGGAGCAGTGTTTTGTAGTTTTCTTTGTATAGATCCTTCACATCTTTAGTCAGGTTGACTCCAAGATATTTGAGTTTGTGTGGAACTAATGTGAATGGGATTGTTCTCTTAATGTCCATTTCTTCCCTATCATTATTAGTGTATAAAAAGGCCATTGATTTTTGTGTGTTAATTTTGTAGCCTGCCACTTTGCTATACGAATCTATTATTTCTAGAAGCTTTTTGGTAGAGTCTTTAGGGTTTTCTAAGTAGAGTATCATGTCATCTGCATCTCAAAGCTTCTGCATCTCAAAGGAAATAGTGCCCAGAATACAAAGGCCACCCACTGAGTGGGAGAAATTATTCACCCAATACTCATCAGATAAAGGGCTAATATCCAAAATTTACAAGGTACTGACAGAACTATACAAGAAAAAAAAACAACTAACCCCATCAAAAAATGGGGAGAAGAAATGAACAGACACTTTGAAAAAGAAGAAAGGCAAATGGCCAAAAGGCACATGAAAAGATGTTCAACATCACTAATCGTCAGGGAGATGCAAATCAAAACTACTATGAGGTACCACCTCATGCCACTGAGATTGGCACACATCACAAAAAAGGAAAACAAGCAGTGCTGGCGGGGATGTGAAGAGAAAGGAACTCTTTTTCACTGCTGGTGGGAATGCCGTCTAGTACAACCTTTATGGAAAGCGATATGGAGATTCCTTCACAAACTGGAAATTGAGCTTCCATACGATCCAGCTATACCACTCCTAGGAATATACCCAAGAAACACAAAAATACAATACAAAAATCCATTCCTTACTCCTATATTCATTGCAGCGCTATTTACAATAGCCAGACTCTGGAAACAACCAAGATGCCCTTCAACAGATGAGTGGCTGAAGAAACTGTGGTACATATACACAATGGAATACTATGCAGCCATCAGGAGAGATGAAGTCATAAAATTTTCCTATACATGGATGTACATGGAATCTATTATGCTGAGTGAAGTAAGTCAGAGGGAGAGAGAAAGACACAGAATGGTTTCACTCATCTATGGGCTTTAAGAAAAATGAAGGACATTTTTAACAGTATCTCAGAGACAAGAGAGATGAGGGCTGGTAGGTGCAGCTCAGGACATGCAGCTCATCACATAGAGTGATGAGTGCAGTTGCAGAGATGACTACACTGAAAACTATCATAACAATGTGAATGAATGAGGGAAGTAGAAAGCCTGTCTCGAGTACAGGTGTAGGGGGGTGGGGAGGAGGGAGATCTGGGAAATTGGTGGTGGGAATGTTGCACTGGTGAAGGGGGGTGCTCTTTACATGACTGTAATCATACAACTATAATCATGTTTGTAATCACGGTGTTTAAATAAAGATAAAGGAAAAAAAAAAAAAGACTGGAAACCTGCCAGGAACTAACCAGTCTTCTGGCCTAAAGAAAAGTAATATCCTCTTTATTTAAGTCAATTCCTTCATCTGTGAATTTAAGGAGCTGAGGCCATACCTAACTATACTCCTGGCTCTGTGCTCAGAATCACTCTGGAGGTGTGGGCCTAGAATCATGGGCCTAGAATCACATGTGCTAAAGTCAGCGATGTACATGGTGACATGACCTCACCTGCTGTACTATTTCTCTGGTCTTGTCTGAATTTGGAAGACTTTGATCTAATCTGACATCTCTGAAGATAAGAACTATACCCATCAGGAGTGACAGAGGATCTCTAGTATCTACATGGTGCTTGACTGATGGCAGGACCGTCATAAAAAATGATGAATAAAGTTTTGGTTGCCTGCAGGAGTTCCCTCTAAGGTTCCCTGTAGATCTCAATTTTTTGCTTCTTCACAGATCTTGTTTTTACATCCTTTCCCCTCCTCCTCTTCTTTGTCATTGACGTGGATGCTTTTACCTGGCTGTGGTGCTCACACCATTAACTGTGGTGCTCACCACGGGCCACACAACAGGTTATGGTGCTCGCATACACTCAACCCCGGTACTTACTGGGGTATGCACTCTTTTAGTTTCTGGGCTTGCATATGTGTGTGTGCCAAGAATCACACTTTCTAGATGTGGCACTCACACATCTTTTTAGTTGTGATGCTCTTCAGGAACCAAGCTCCTTTACTGTGTTTACACATATCTCTTTTCCAGGGAGGGTTGTTTGGCCATAATAGGCATCATGGAAACTACTCTTGACTCTATGCTTAAGGGTTTCTCCTGCTATTGCTCAAGGGACCAGGTGGTGGCAGGGAACAAACCTGGGTCTCCTGCATGCAAAGTATGCAGTCTTGTGCAAAACTTGGCTTTGTTTGTTTGTTTGATATATTCAGCAGTGCTCAGGGTCTATTCCTGACTGTGACAGTCTTCAAAGGACCTTATGCACAGAGATTCAAACTGGAATTGGTGGGAGGAAAGCAAGTGCCAATTTTTTTCCTTCGGTTTTGTTTGGTTTGTTTTGGGGCCACACACACTACTATTTGGAGCTTACTTCTGAATGAAGGCTCCAGGATTACACCTGGCTATGGAAACCATATATAGTGCCAGGTATTGAACCAAAGCTGATTAGCAGGGCAATTACTTTATTTAACCACTCTACTATATCTCTGGCCCTTGATAGACTTTTAAAATATTAGCTCCATGTGCAAAATTCCCACTGATCCCAGCTCCCTATAACTGTTTAGTGCACAATGAATTTACAAACTCTGCCTAAATGCTCAAACTCCTTGATGTCACTAAAGAACACCAAACCAAAAAAGAAAAAGGAAGAAGGAAAGCAAGAAGGAAAGCAAGAAAGAAAGCAAGAAAGAAAGAAAGAAAGAAAGAAAGAAAGAAAGAAAGAAGAAAGAAAGAAAAGAAAAAAAGGAAAAGAAAGAAGGAAGAAGGAAGGAAAAGAAGGAAGGAAGAAGGAAGGAAGGAAGGAAGGAAGGAAGGAAGGAAGGAAGGAAGGAAGGAAGAAGGAAGGAAGGAAGGAAGAAGGAAAGGAAGGGAAGGAAGAGAAGGGAAGGAGAGAAAGAAGAAGAAAGAAAGAAAGAAAAAAAGAAAGAAAGAAGAAAAGAAAGAAAGAAAAGAAAGAAAAAGAAAGAAAGAAAGAAAAGAAAGAAAGAAAGAAGAAGAAGAAAGAAAAGAAAGAGGAAAAGAAAGAAAAAGAAAAGAAAAGGAGGAAGGAAGGAAGGAAGAAAGAAAGAAGAAAGAAAAGGAAAGAAGAAAAGAAAGAAAGAAAGAAAGAAAGAAAGAAAGAAGAAAGAAAGAAAGAAAGAAAGAAAGAAAGAAAGAAAGAAAGAAAGAAAGAGAAAGAAAGAAAGAAAGAAAGAAAGAAAGAAGAGAAGAAGAAGAAGAAAGAAAGAGAAAGAAAGAAAGAAAGAAAGAAAGAAAGAAAAAGAAAGAGAAAGAAAGAAAGAAAGAAAGAAGAAAGAAAGAAAGAAAAAGAAAGAAAGAAAGAAAGAAAGAAAGAAAAGAAAGAAAGAAAGAAAGAAAGAAAGAAAGAAAAGGAAGGCCACCTTGATACATACATGATTGCAGTTGTATTTCAGTCATAAAAAAAACACACCCCTTCACCAGTGCAACATTCCCATCGCCAATGTCCCCAATCTCACTTCACCACCATCACCCCTCCTAAGAGACAGGCATTCTGCTTCTCTCACTAATTAACATTGTCACAATAGTTGTCATTGTAGTTTTTTCTCTAACTGTATTCACACTCTTTGTAGTGAAATTCATATCTTGAATCATCTCTATTGTCTCTGGGCATTATTACAGTAGTGTCTTTTATTTTTCTTAAAATCCATAGATGAGTAAGACTATTCTATGTCTATCTCTCTCCTTCTGACTTATTGCACTCAGCACAATAGATTCCATGTACATCCATGTACAGGAAAATTTCATAACTTCATCTCTCCTGATGGCTCCATAATATGCCATTGTGTATTTGTACCACAGATTCTTTAGCCATTCATCTGTTGAAGGCCATCTTGGTTGTTTCCAGAGTCTAGCTATTGTAAATAGTGCTGCAATGAATATAGATGTGAGGAAAGAATTTTTGAATTGTATTTTTGGTTTCATAGGCTATATCCCTAGGAGTGGTATAGCTGGATCATATTGGAGTTCAATCCATTTTCTTGAGGAATCTCCATATTGTTTTCCATAAAGGCTGGACTGATGGCATAACAACGCAGTGAATGAGAGTTCCTTTCTCCTCCTCGCCAGCAATGATTGCTCTTGTTCTTTAGTGATCGGTGCCAGTTTCTGTGGCTTGAGATGGTACCTCATAGTTGTTTTGATTAGCATCTCCCTGATGATCAGTGATGTTGAACTTTTTTTCAGGTGCCTTTTGGCCATTTGCATTTCTTCTTTGAGGAAATGTCTGTTCATTTCTTCTCCCAATTTTTTCATGGGATTAGATGTTTTTTTTTCTTATTAAGTTCTGTCAGTACCTTGTATATTTTCGATATTAGCTCTCTATCTTGTGGGTATTGGGTGAGTAGTTTCTCCCATTCTAGGGGTGGTTTTTTGTATCTTAGGCACTATTTCTTTTGAAGTGAGAAGCTTCTCAGCTCAATATAGTCCTATCTTTTTATATCTGCTTCTACTTGTTTGGAAAGTGCTGTTTCCTCCTTGAAGATACCTTTAGTCACAATGTCATGGAGTGTTTTACCTATGTATTGTTCTATATACCTTATGGTTTCATGCAACCTTTGGTGGGGGACCCCCGACCCGCGGGGGTGTGGGGATGAGGGTCGCTAGTAATTCGTGGGTTTACTCGAGCAGGCCCGATCTGTGAAAAGAACTTAAGAAGTTAGTAAGAAAAATCCTCAAGACAACGCATGCTGTTCAAAAGAGGTTTATTGCCCGGGGAGATCAGCTTTTAAAGGCAAAATACGTCATAGAGGTGTTACAGTTTTTCCACCAATTACAATTGCAAGCACTCATTAGCATAAGCTGGGGGCAGGTAATAGGGAGGGGTAAAAAGGTAGACTTGAGCACATGTTTATACTAAAAGAGTTTATACTGAAAGCACAAGATCCAAACAGGGTCTTATAAATTTTACTCAGCAAGCATAAATAAAACATCAGCTGTAATCATAATAATCTTTTGCTAACACAAAGGCAAGTTGCTCTATATTTTTCTTTCTGGCTGGATGTATTGGGCTGCTTTAAATTTACTTTAGTATTTGTCTATTTCCTTTGTCCTCAGGGCATGGGCACCTCTGGTCACGTGGGTGACAAGGTCAGGGATTTCTGAGGTGTCCTTTGTTCTAGGTTCCAATAGTTCGGCTCCCCACAGTTTCAGGTCTGATATCCAGGTCTTTAATCCATTTGCATTTGACCTTTGCATGTATATATATATATATATATATATATATTATATATATATATATATATATATATATATATATATATATATACACTACCTGCAAAGGTCAAATGCAAATGGATACACACACACACACACACACACACACACACACACACACTAGTCCACTTTCTTCCATTTCTCTTCAGAGCTAGTATATTCTTGTTTGGTTTCATCCTGGTTGACCTATCAAGTGTGACAGGGAAGTAGTGTGGTCTCACACTATTATTGTGTTGCTATTGCTATCTTCTTTCAGGTTTGTCATAAATTGTATTAAATATTTTGCTGGTTCCTCATTGGGTGCATATATGTATAGGAGTGTGATTTCTTTCTGTTATACAGATCCTTTTATTAGTACAAAATGTCCATCTTTGTCCCTTATAACTTTCCTGAGTCTAAAGTTTGTGTCATTTGATATTAATGTGGCCATTTCATCTTTTTTAAGGGAATTGTTTGCTTGGATGATTTTCCTCCAACCTCTAATTTTGAGTCTATGTTTGTTCTGACTATTCAGATGTGTTTCTTGTAGGCATCAAAATATTGGATTCAACATTTATTTTGTTGTTGTGTTGTTTTGTTTTGTTTTGTTTTGTTTTGGGGACATACCCGGTGATGCTCAGGGGTTACTCCTGGCTATGTACTCAGAAGTCTCTCAAGGCTTGGGGACCATATGGGATGCTGAGGGATGAACCACAGTCCATCCTAGGTCAGCCATGTTCAAGGCAAACGCCCTAGCACTGCGCCACCGCTATGGCCTCTGGATTCAACTTTATGATCCATTTTGCCACTCTGTTTCTCTTAACAGGTGCATTTAGTTCACTAACATTGAGAGAGATAATTGCCATTGGATTTAGTGTCATTTTTGTGTGGTTTGAGTCTGCAAAATTTCCTTTTTTTTCCACTTCTATTTTATAGAATTTTTTAAATTCACATTAACAAAATAACATTAATAAAATACAAAACAAAAATAATTCCTAGATTCTGTGAAAATGTGTTAATTATCAGAGAGAAAAGGTTAGGTTTTTGGCAGAATAAATGAGTCAAGGGATCAATTTAAGAGTGAGAATAAATTATAAAGCCCTGCTCCAAAAAATAAGAGAGGACACATGGAAATGGAAACACATACCCTGCTCATAGATTGGCAGGATTAACATCATTAGAATGGCAGTACTCCCCAAAGCATTGTACAGATTTAATGCGATTCCTCTAAAGATACCCATGACATTCTTCAAAGTGGCTCAAACACTTACGAAGTTCATCTGAAACAATAAACACCCTCGAATAGCTAAAGCACTCCTAGGGAAAAGGAAAATGGGAGGCATTACTTTCCCCAACTTTAAACTGTACTACAAAGCAATAGCTATCAAAACAGCATGGTATTGGAATAAAGACAGACCCACAGATCAGTGAAATAGGCTTGAGTTCTCAGACAATGTTCCCCAGACATACAATTACCTAATTTTTGACAAAGGAGCAAGAAATCCTAAGTGGACCAGGGAAAACAACTTCAACAAGTGGTGCTGGCAGAACTGGTTAGTCACTTGCAAAAAAAGCGAACATAGACCCCCTAGTTAATATCATGTACGAAGGTAAAATCCAAATGGATTAAAGACCTTGATATCAAACCTGATACCATAAGGTATATAGAACAACACGTCGGTAAAACACTTCATGACATTGAGACTAAAGGCATCTTCAAGGAGGAAACTGCACTTTCCAAACAAGTGGAAACAGAGATCAACAGATGGGAATACATTAAGCTGAGAAGCTTCTGCACCTCAAAAGAAATAGTGCCCAGAATACAAGAGCCCCCCCCCACTGAGTGGGAGAAACTATTCACCCAAAACCCATCAGATAAGGGGCTAATATCCAAAATATACAGGGCACTGACAGAACTTTATAAGAAAAAAATCTAATCCCATCAAAAAATGGAAAGAAGAAATGAACAGATGCTTTGATAAAAAAAAATGAAAATACAAATGGCCAAAAAGCACATGAAAAAATGCTCCTCGTCACTAATCATCAGGGAGATGCAAATCAAAACAACAATGAGATACCATCTCACACCACAAAGAATGGCATACATCACAAAGAATGAGAACAATCAGTGCTGGTGGGGATGTGGAGAGAAAGGAACTCTTATCCACTGCTGGTGGGAATGCCATCTAGTCCAACCTCTATGGAAAGTGACATGGAAATTCCTCCAAAATCTGAAAATTGAGCTCCCATTTGACCTAGCTATTTCACGCCTAGGGATATACCCTAAGAACACAAAAATACAGTACAAAAACCCCTTTCTCACACCTATATTTATTGCAGCACTATTCACAATAGCCAGGCTCTGGAAACAATCAAGATGCCCTTCAACAGACGAATGGCTTAAGAAACTGTGGTACATATACACAATGGAATATTATGCAGCCATCAGAAGAGACGAAGTCATGAAATTTTCCTACACATGGATGTACATGGAATCTATCATGCTGAGTGAAATAAGTCAGAGGGAGAGAGAAAGACGCAGAATAGTCTCACTCATGTATGGGTTTTAAGAAAAATAAAAGTCATTTTTGCAACAATCCTCAGAGACAATGAGAGGAGGACTGGAACTTCCAGCTCACTTCATGAAGCTCACCACAAAGAGTGGTGAGTGCAGTTATAGGAATAACTACACAGAGAACTACCATAATCATGTGAATGAATGAGGAATTGAAAGCCTGTCTGGAGTACAGGTGGGGGTGCGGTGAGATGGAGGGAGATTTGGGACATTGGTGATGGGAATGTTGCACTGGTGAAGGGGGTGTTCTTTACATGACTGAAATCTAATCACAATCATATATGTAATCAAGATGTTTAAATAAAGGAAAAAAATTTAAACTTACTAAAACCCTAACAAAAAAAGAGTGAGAATGACCTAAAATTATGGTGGTGAGTGCTGTGAGGCATATACATATTGCATCATGTAATACTATGCTCCAGAAATGCAAATAAACGGGTAAATTTTTTTATATTTTTTTCTTGTGACTGAAGTTCATTATACAGAATTATTTATGGTACATAGTGACAATGAATGAAGGGAATTCCCACCACCAATGTTGTCCTCCCTCCACTCCTGTTCCCAGCATGTCTCCCACATATCCCTCCTTTACCCCCCAGAATCCTAGTGCAACTGGTCTCCACCTTACAGCTTGTTATAGGTTGGGTATCTATTCTGTTTGGTGTTCCAGTCTGGTCATCTTTTATTTACACTACATGTTCATATGACTGGTCCTGGTATCATTCTCCCCCCCCCCCCGATTTATGAGGCTGAATGATTCAAGTTATGCTATTCTGTTGGAGATAAAAAGGTTAAGGAAAAGAGAAGAAAAAAATTGGTATCAACTACTAAAAAAGAAAAAAATCATCAAATAATATCCACAAAAATGAAAAAGAAAGAAAAAAAGTGGAAGAAAGAAGGGAAGAAAAATATCAAAATACAAACAAACAAACAAAAACAAAAACAGAAAAAAGTACTGCAGTGGCAGGGTTTGGTGTTACCCCACCTTTTTTTTTTTAATAGGCTCAGTAAGTATTGGGGAAGGAAAAAACTCCCGTGGCCTAAGAGATTCAGGGTTTCTCCACTCTTGAACCATATTGTCATGGGAACAACCACTGGCTCCATACCTTCTCATTGCCATATCCCAGGGTTTTTTTTTTTTTTTTTTTTGGTTTTTGGTTTTTGGGGGGGGGGGGGGTTCCGTGTCAGGAACCTTTCCTCTCAGTTGTGGATGAGAAAATAAGGCCACTGTAGCAAGCAATGTTGGTATTTGCACCAGGTCCTAGGACAAGGCCTAGGATAGAGTCTTTAAGATTCTAGAGGTACTGTTCCAACATTGTTGGTGTGTTCTGTTTTCTGTATTGTGTGCTCCATGTTTTTGCTCGTTCCCTAAGCCGAAGTCTAGGAAATTATGATTCCAAAGGTTCTGCTCAGTCTCTGTTGTCAGAATTGGGCCTCTGGGCTATAAAAAAAAAAAAAAAAAAAAAAGCTCAGACCACACCACAGATACTGTATGTGTAGCCTGTCATCCTTACCCAAAATAGCACCAGCAATACAAAAGGACACCATACATTTTTGTATAGACACAATAAATAAGGGGAAATCATGGACTCAGACACAAGATCTTATCTTCTAAGGATAAGAACTCACACTTTTTATACAAGGGTGCCTCCCATTCTGGACATATGTCATGTGGATACAACTCAGTCTCCACGAGATTGGACAGTGTTAGTTCATTCTCAAATCCCAGATCCCAGATGTAGAACTGAAACAACCCCTGCAACAACACCAGGAACTAAGCTCCATTGGGAGATTTTGCTTGTGCCAGTGTTAATATGACAACGAGGACAGCAAGGAAATGACAACTTGACCTAAGACCAGGAAGTCCTATCACATCACCTAACACTAAGTGGAAATCAGAAGATGTATTGTCCTTTGAACTATGAAAAATAAGAGCGCTAACTACAGAAAACTGACTTTGACAACCATGACTGGACAGAATGTACCTTGAGAACATTAAGGAGTCTGTAAAATTTCTGAGCTGTTGTTTATCTGTGAAACTATGTATACTTTTTTCAAACCTGAAAGTGAGTCTAGCTGGGTGCAGTATTCTAGGTGAAGCAATTATTTCATTGAGTTTTGTCACTATACCCCACCGCTACCTTCTGGTCTTGAGGGTTTCTTGTGACAGGTTCACTGTAAGTCTTAAGGATGCTCCTTTTTGATCTTGCTGCTTTCAGTATTCTATCCCTATCTGTGAGATTCATCATTGTGACTAAAGTGTGTCTTGTGTTGCTTTTCTTTCGGTCTCTTTTAGATGGTACTCTTTGGGCATGCAGAATTTGATTGCACACAGTATTTAGCTCTGGGAATTTCTCTGAAATTAAGTCCTTGACTATTGATTGTTTCTGGGATTTTCTTCCATTGTCTCTCGAACTCCAATCATTCATATGTTGTTTCTGTTGAGTTTATCAAAGACTTCTATTTTAATCTGTTCACATTCTCTGAGTATTTTTTCCATTGCCTGATCATTTGCTTTAAGGCTCTTTTCCAATCTTTTCTTTTGAATGGATTTGTTATGCATCTCGTCTTCTAGTTCACTGATTCTGTCCTCAGCTGCTGTTAATTTGTTAGAGGCTTTCCATTGAGGTTTTAATTTCCTCTACTGAGTTTTTCAGACCTGTTATTTCAGCTTGGAGTTTTCTGATTTCTGCCTTTGTGGTCTGTTCAGCTCTATGCTTTCTTTGATTTCAATGAGGAGCCTCCATATTTCTTCTCTAAACTCTTTATCTGAGAGGCTAACTAGGTGTTTGGCTCTTCTTGGGTCATCAGAGAGCTGCCATCTTCATTCTCCATGCATGGAGTTGGCCTGCATTGTTTCCCCCCATTGTATCGCTTGTAGTGTGGTTTTTTTTCCCTATGTGTGAAGTTAATTGGCTAGAAGATGAGTGCAGCTGCCTCTGGTCCCACCCTTTGTGTGCAGGGACAGCCTACCTTGATGGAATTAAGTTCACTGGGGTTTTTCTCTGCTGCCTCAAGCAGGAAATTAGGAAGCCCTTTTCACAATTTTTTAAAATATTTTCTTTATTTAAGCACCATGGTTAAAAACACGTTCATAATTGAATTTTAGCCATAAAATCATATCCCCCTTCACCAGTGCAACTTTCCTGCCACCATTATCCCCTCATTTCCTACCTCCCTCTACCCCTGCCTGTCTTCAAGACAGACATTATATTTCTCCACTGTTGTCATGATAGCTGTTAGTGTATTTATTTCTCTAACTGCACTTACCACTCTTTGTGATAAGTTTGTTATCATGTGCTGGTCCTTCCAGCTTTCATCTCTATCATCTCTGGGTGTTATTATTATTATACTGTCTTTTATTTTTCTTAAATATCTCATATAAATTAGACTATTCTATGCTTATCTCTTTCTCTGACTTATTTCACTCAGCATAATAGTCTACAAGTCTAACTATGTATAAGCAAATTTCATGACTTTGTTTTTTTTCTAACAGCTGTATAGTATTTCATTGTATAGCTAGCTGCACCACAGTTTCTTTAGCCACTCATCTGTTGTTGTGCATCTGGGTTATTTTCAGATTCTGGATATTGTAAATAGCACTACTATGAACATAGGAGTGCAGAGGGCATTATTGTATACTACTAAGCTAGTAGTAATATCCCTAGAAGTGGTATTGCTGGATTATATGGGAGCTCAATATTCAATTTTTTTAAGGAATATCCGTATTTTTTCCCAAAAAGATTTGACTAGATGGCATTATCACCACAGTGAATGGGAGTCCCTTTCTCCCCACATCCCCTCCAGCACTGATTGTTCTTGTTCTTTATGATGTGTGCCAGTCTGTGCTGTGAGATCACCATCATAGTTTTTTTATTTGCATCACTATGATGATTAGTGTTGTTGAGCATTTTTATGTGGCTTTTGGCCATCTAAATTTCTTCTTTGAGAAAAGCTCTGTTCATTTCTTCTCCCCAGTCTGAAGGATTTTTTTGAGGATGAAATGAGATTTCTTGGGAAATAACTTTATAGCACTAAATACAATTGCAAGCCCTGAGTGTTATTTGATGGCTAGTATTTCTTCCAGACTAGCCTATGTGGACTAGATATGCAAAGCAATTATCAACCCTTTTTGAAATCTCATTGAATGGGGCATGTGAGGAGTGTACCAGAGGCTCTACTGTTGCTGCCACTTCAGAATTTTAGGACATCAAAAAAATCTTCTGAAAGAACACTTTACTGTTTTCAGTATACATCGATGAAAGACATGTAGATTCAATTTCACCACACATATATACACACAAGGACTACAGAGGGATATCCTGAGGAAAGAATGTGAGATTTGGGAGAACCAAAGATTTACAAAAATACAGTCATTCAAGAGGATAGAAAACCAGTATTTAATGAGTACCTGGTATTAGTCAGATACTTTTCTGCACTTCTCCCTATCACCACAATGCCCTATGGTATATGAACTAAGATCCTCATTTACAGATAAGGCAAGAGGACTGCAAAGAGGCTGAGTTTCTCATAGGACAGCACAGAGTACCAAAGCTTATACTGAACCAGTGCCCAATGACAGCGGTGCTTCCTGTATTCTCTACCTTACCCTGCTTTGCAAGAATGCTTAGCTCAAGATGAACTCATGACTGGCTCTCTGCACATAAAACACAGAAAAGGCAGACAGTCCCCATGCACTGTATGGAACATAACAAAACCTGGGTATGGATATGTCTCTTTAGTCCTTGATGGGAATATTCCATTAAATGGCCTCACTCTATAATTAATGCCTATGACCATTGTTCTAATGATGAGGCAAAAACACATCTCAAGTACATTTACTTCTTTAGTAAATATTTATGTCTCAGGCATTTGGCCATTTCTCAGGCAGGCTCTAGCAAATACCCTATTTGGAAGCATTACATGGGGTCAAAAAAAAATCTTTGGTAAACAAGGTAGAAAGAGCCATGAAATTAGTTAGAACGCCCAGGTTTTAATTGGTAAAATATGGCTAAAGCTCCCACATTTCCAGGAAAGCACAAGAAACTACCCTATTTGGAAGCATTTTATGAGAGCAAAATATCTTTAGTTATGAGAGTAGAAAGGCCCATGAAATTGTGAGAACTTCCTGATTTTATCAGCAGAATATAGCTACAATTTTCCACTCCCTGTCTAAGAGGGCACTAGCATGCTGCTTTCTGCAGTCTTGACATAATCTTCCAAAATCTTGTAAGGGTTACCTGGCACGTGAAGAATGGCCACACACTGATTAGGTCCACAACCAGCACTACAAACACTATTGGCATAGAGGCACCTCATTGTTGAATGAAGATGTGAGCCAGACACATCTGTATTCCTGACCCTGAGTTTTTGACCTGCACTCTACAAATATGGGAGGGGCTTGCTGAAGGTAGAGGTTGAAGAACATAGCTTTAATGGATCAGGTACTGAAAGGGATACAAGCCTTCTGGCCCAAGTATTCTGCCCTTCCATCAGATACTGACTTGCACAGGTCTCAGAGGTATGTGACTATAGGAACCCACTCTCAAACCAGAGTTTGCAAACTCAGGTGATTATAGTAGCCTTTCAGGACAAACATTTCTTTGTTTCCTTTATCTAAATATTCCTTTTTTAAAATTGAGATAACATTGATTTATCAGAGTGTAAAAGTTTATGTTTCTGGGTGCTTTGTTACTCTTTCCACTAAAGTGCCAGGGTTCCTCTCATAGTTCACTAAACATTTTCAGCCTATTTATGTCCCACCCACCATTCAACTTGGTAAAACTCGATTCTGTCTATGGGTTTCTTCTCAATGTCTAGTGCTTTGTATCACTCCTTTATATGGGACATACAAGTAAGATCATCCAGCATCTGTCTCTCTCCTCCTAATTCACTTCACTTAATATGACATTCTTTTTGTTTGTTTGTTTGTTTGTTTTTAATATAATTTTATTTTAATCATAGTAGCCTACATATCATTGACAATAATATTTTAGGTACATATTAACATAAAATCAGGGGAATTTTCCATCACCGAATTGTCCTCCCTCCACCTTCGTTCCCGTCCTACCTCCCATATCCTCCTCCCTCACCACCGGGGCTGCCAGAATAAGTGGTCCCCTCTGTGCCTAGCTAACTACTTAGTGGTCCTACACCTGTTTGGTCTTGGTACCTCCCTTATTTCCAGCTCTAGTTGGGAGGCAGGACTAGATAGTTCAAGTTATGTGATTTTGTTTGAAGAAGAGAAAAGTAATAAACTGGGGAAAAATCAAATATGCCCAGGACGGAGCAGAAGTCTTCCATACACCACAAAAGCACTAAGGGGAGAGTAAATGAACCTGAAAGGAGTCTATAGTTAATCCCATGACAATATACTTCAAGTGTGGAGAAACCCTGTTTCTCTTAGGCCAAGAGAATTCCTTTTCGAATGACCCCAATATTTACTGTACCTGTGCAGGAGGGAAGAAAAAAGAAAAAAAAAGGCAAAAAGCACAAATTTTTTTTATTTATCTAGTTTTTGCTGATTTATTTGTTTTGGTGTGGTTATTGAAGTTGTTGTCTCCATTCATACTTTTTTTCTTCTTTTCTTTTCTTCCTTTATGTGCTCTGCCATGTTTTTTATTTCAAAACCATGGCCTTTAAGTGGTGCTTATCTTTATTGTTGGAGTGTTCACTGGCTGTTTTATTTGACAGTTCTTTTTGTACTGTTGTGGTATTCCATCTCCTTTTCCCGCTTCATCTCTCAAAACTAGGATGAGAGCTTCCAGAAGGACTCCGCTCATTTTCGTCATATTTGATTTTTCCCCAGTTTAATATGACATTCTTAATTTCCATATATGCTGAGAAAAGGGCAAATCAACAGTTTATATTTCCTTTTAACTGAGACTTCCGGCATTGTGTGTATGTGCATATAGTTCACATATTCTTTTAGATTATTTCCAAGTCTTTGTGATTGTAAATGGAATTTCAATGAAAATAGGTATATTCAAATTAGTCTTTTTTGTGGGACTGGAGTAATAAACAGCACAGAGGGTAAGGTGCTTGCCTTGATGGAAGTCAACTTCACTTTTTTTTTTCCTTCAAGAAATGTTTCTTCATGTTGGCATTTTATTATTTCCTTGTGCATGACTTAAGAAAATAACCTATATTAGCCTAATTTTTCTATTCTTATAAAAGTGCTTTTATTTTCATTAGACTCATATAACCATTATCACAACACTTGAGGTAGCAATTGTTATTGCTATTGCTATTACTACTCATTTTAAATATGTGAAAACTGGTACTCAGAGAGCTTACTATATTTGCCAGTGCCTCTGACTTTGGTGTAAAGATTGAAAGACAAACTAAATAACTGGCCCAAAATGCTCATATTGGTCTCTAGATCTCATCCATAACTTTCCCAATTGTACTTTAAGCTTATAATTACATCATTCATGTTTATGTCACAAACCACAATACCAATAATCACAAAAGATATGACCTTTTTGTCTATTTGTTTTTGTCTTAAGGCCATATCTGGTAGTTCTCAGGGATATTCCTAGCTCTGCACTCAGGAATTACTCCTGGTGGTGTTTGGGGGACCATATGGGATGCCAGAAATAAAACTCTGGTTAGTCATATGCCAGGCAAGGTCCCTACCTGCTGTACTAGGAACTTTTTTGTTTATGTCTCCAGAACATCCTAAAGACTCCATAATAAAAGTTCCTAGAAGTAATAAACTTGTAAAGTGGTAGGCTACAATTTAATAAGCAGAAATACATGTTTTTATATACAAATAATAAAAAAGAAAAATATACATTTAAAAAACATTCAAAATTGTACCACAGTAAATCAAGTCCCTTAGAGTCAACCTAACTCAACTTAACATAAAGAGGTGAAAGATATATATAAAGAAAACTACAAAACACTGCTTCAAGAAATAAAAGAGGACACAAGGAAATGGAAATATATACCCTACTCATGAATCAGAAAGATTAACATCATTAAAATGTCAATGCTTTCCAAAGCATTGTACATATTTAATGTGATCTGCATGAGAATTAGCCAAGGCATTTTTCAAAGAAGTGTATCAGATGTTACTAAACATCACATGAAGCAATAAACATCCATGAATAGCTAAAGCAATTCTTGGCACAAAAAAAAGTGGGAAGAATCACTTACCACAACTTTAAATTGTATTATAAAGCAGTAGTCATTAAAAAATCTGGTATTGGAAAAAAGACAGATACTCGGATTAATGGAATAAACTTGAATATTCAGAGATGGACCCAGAGGTTTTTGATACAGGAGCAATAAATATAAAGTAGAGCAAGGAAAGCTTCTTCAACAAGTGGTGTTAGGATAACTAGTCAAACATGCAAAAAATGAACTCAGACCTCTCTTTAACACCAGGCATGAAGGTAAAATCAAAATGGAATAAATATCTTGATATCAAACCTGAAACCATAAGTGTACAGAAGAACACATAGGTAAAACACTCCATAACATTAAGACTGAGGGAATCTCCAAGAAGAAAACACCACAGTCCAAACAAGTGGCAGCAGAGATAAACAAAAGAGACTACATTAAACTGAGAAGCTTCTGCAACTCAAAGGAAATAATAACTAGGATACAAAGACCACCCATGGAGTGGGAGAAACTCCTCACCCAATACCCATCAGATGAGGGGCTAATATCTAAGATATACAAGGTACTGACAAAACTCAACAAGTAAAAAACATATAACCCCATCAAAAATTGAGGGGGAGATGAAAAGACATTTCCTAAAGAAATATAGATGGAAAAAAGACACATAAAAAAGTGTTCCACATCACTAATTATCAGGGAGATGCAAATCAAAACAACAATTAGATATCATCTCATAGCACAGAGGCTAATTCACATAATAGAGAGTAAGAACAACCAGCTCTAGCCTGGATGCAGGAAAAAAGGGACTTTCATTTACTGCCTATGGGAATGTAGCTAGTATTTTTTGGAAAACAATGTGAATATTCCTCAATAAAACTAGAAATTGAGCTCCCATATGATCCACTAATACTATTTCTAGTTATATACCCTAGAAGCATAAAACACAATACAAAAATGCCCTCTCACTCCTATGTTCATCACAGCACTATTTACAATAGCCAGAGTCTGGAAACAACCCAGATGTCCAATAAAAAAAAATGAATGGCTAAAGAAACTGTGGTACATCCTCATAGTACAATACTACACAGGTAGGAAAAATGAAGTCATAAAATTTTATTATACATGGATGGATATGGAGATTATTATGCTGAGTAAAATGAGTCAGAGAGTGAGGAAACAGAATAATCTCACTCATCTGTGAGATATAAGAAAAATAAAAGACAGTATGGTAATAATATCCAGAGATTATAGAAATGAGGTTCAGGCTTACCACAGAGTGGTGAGTGCAGTTAGAGAAATAACTACACTAACAACTACCATGACAATGGTGGTGAGTGAGAGAAATAGAATGTCTGTCTTGAAAAACAGCAGGGGGTGGAGGAGGAGGGAAATGAGTAACATTGGCGGAGGGAAGGTTGCACTAGAGAAGGAGGTGTGCATTTTATGACTGTAAACCATCTTGCATTTTATGACTGTAAACCATCTACAGACATATTTGAATCATGGTGTTTAAATAAAGATATTATTAAAAAATGAAATGAGGGGGCCGGGAAGGTAGCGCTAGAGGTAAGATGTCTGCCTTGCAAGCGCTAGCATAGGACGGACTGTGGTTCGATTCCCCGGCGTCCCATATGGTCCCCACAAGCCAGGGGCGATTTCTGAGCACATAGCCAGGAGGAACACCTGAGCATCAAATGGGTGTGACCCAAAAACAAAAAACAAAAAAAAATGAAATGAGGTTCAGGAGAACCAGTCCATGATTGAAAAAAAAACTTGCAGTTAGAGTAGAGAAGGATCTACTGTGACAATAATAGTTAGAACTGATCACTCTGGACAAGACCTGGATGCTGAAAGGGGATAAAATGACATGCATGGAATCCTTTAATTAATTATAATGCAAACCACAATGACAAAAAAGAAAGAGAGAGATAGAAGCAAAATGCCTACCCCAGAGACAAGTAAGGGTGGGAGGGTAACATGGGACATCAGTGGAGGGAAAAGTGCAGTGATGAAGGGTAGTGAACATTCTATGACCGAGACTCAACTAAGAACAATTTTGTAACCACGGTCCTTAAATTAAAAAACAATTTAAGTCCCCTGGGAGGAGAGTAAACATTTTTCATCTAACAAGGTCCCTATTGATTTCAAACAACTTGATGTTTGAAAACCATGAGTAATTTATATGAATCTAGATAAACTGAGATTTTTTTTAATTGACTAAAGTCAACTTAGTGTTTTTTTATTTGATTGCCTATAGATTTTCAAATCTTTTATAAAATAGTCTTTGTCACCTATACTATACTGAGTGGACAAGAGTAAACCTGAAACAGTCTAGATGAGGAGTTGAGGATAAGGCTGTATCTCAGCCTGAACCTTGGATTCCTTAAAACAACTAAGAAGGAATCCAGTAAGGATGAGAACTCTGCAAGAAAAAGTCTCTGGAACTTTCACCATAGTCAAGTACTTAACTACTGCTCAAACTTGATTACAAAATCTCCTACCACTCAAAAGGTAACATCTAGCACTCATTTGTTTTCAGTTTTCCAATGTATGTGTTATTAAATATAAAAAGACCACCAAAAAGTATTATTAATAAATTATTAGTCATCAACCATTATTATATTTTCCCCATGATCCCCTCAAAGAATACTTCAAATTATCTAACTTACTACTTTCTTTATTAAAACATTGGTTTAATTGGATCTTAAAAACTACTCCTTTCTTCAAATTCTTTTCACAAAAATTCTTCTAGACAGTCACCCAACATTTGGAAATGGGCGGCTCCACTGTGAATTTTGCTCAGGTTTGTCAGTGCATGTAAGTGAGTTTACTGGTTTAAATCACTGTGCTCATCTCTGTGTTGTGGTAGTCTGGGAAAACACTAAAGTACAAGTTCCCAAAGTCAAAGCTCCCCTGATTGATGCATGGGGGGGGGGGGGGGACGGGGACGGGAGGAGGGATGCAAAACCCTAGAGCTAAACCCTTCTATGGTCTTTTTCTGATGTGAGTGTGATGTATAGCAGCAGTGTTAGGATGCTTTAGGGTGTTTGGGGAGGGAGGAGAGCAGCCTTGGGATTTGGGAGTGAATCAGACCTAGAGATAAATATCAACTCAGAATGAATTTGTCTATCAGTCTCTCAGCCGTTCCAATAAGTGTTCTTTATTTTGTTAAGAATTCCTCGTAATGAGTCACTTCTCTCTGGCTGCTTTCAAGAATATCTCTCTTATTTGCTTTCAAGTTTTATTAAGCTGTGTCTAGTTGTGTCTCTCTTTGTTAGTGAAAAGCCGTAAGCTTCTTGTAATATTTTCCAGAAAATCTGGAATTGGAGGGACAATGTTATTCAAATGTCTGCCGATATCACTTTTTATTTATTTATTGGAATTTTTATTATATTCTTGTTGGTTTACTTGGTGGTATCCAACAAGTCTCCTAGTTTTTGGTCCTTTTTGTTTTTTTTGGGGGGGGGGTGTTTATTTGTTTTTGGGTCACACCCAGTGGTGCTCAGGGATTATTCCTGGTTCTGCGCTCAGAAATCGCCCCTGGCATGCACCAGAGACCATATGGGATGTGGGGATTCAAACCACCGTTGTTCTGGGGTCAGCCGCTTGCAAAGCAAACGCCTTACAGCCCTTGTTTTCAGTCATTTTTGTTATTCTTTTTCTTTATATTCTTTGTACTATATAATATCAATCGGCCTATCTTCAAGTTTCCTTTTAATAATAATTTCTTTATTTAAGCACCATGGTTACAAATATGCTCATAATTGGGTTTCAGCCAATTATGAAAACACACATAAAACACACACACACCGCCTTCACCAGCAGGTATAACCCAAAACAAAAAGACAAATCAAAAATAACCTAATCCAATGATCTGTGATCATTGCTGTTACTTACTATGGCCAAGATCTGGAAGCAACCCAAGTGCCCACCAACAGATGAAAATGGACAGAGAAACTGTGGTATATAATACAACTAAATATTAATTAGCTATGAGGACAGATGAAATATTACATTTTATTACAACTTGGATAGAGATTGCAAATGAAATGAGTCAGAAAGAGGACAAAAGCTGAACAATGTCACTCGTAAATGGTAGAGATGAGGCCCAGAGAGATATTTCAGCAGATAAGGATCTTGCCTTGCTTGTGGCCAAGTCGGGTTCAATCGTTGGCATCTCATATGGTTCTCCGAGTACCACCAGGAGTGATTCCTGACCATGAGTAAGCTCTGAGCATGGCCAGGTGTGGCCCAAAACAAAACAAAAGATATAGAAAGAAACAAAGCAGAGGAATAGACACTGAGGATGGAGAGCATAGACAGGAACAGATCTATGAGTAGTAGTGAAGGGTATTGGCACTGTATGAGTGCAGTGTGATAACATCATATGCCTAAAATATAAACCTTTACACACAGTAAGCCAGTCTCATGTCAATACAAAATAAAAATAGTTTCTGTTTTGTAAACCTCAGGTGGACCTCTTTAGGATAGTTACTATTGAAAGTATTTTACTCCTTTCTTTTTTCTTCCATGAGGTATATCTGCCTATTTCATCATTTTGGTTAAGATTCTATTACATTTTCTATCATATAAAATGTGATTTTAAAAGCATGTAATGTGGAGGGCCAAAGAGATAGTAAAGGCCAAAGAGATAGTAGGTTCTTACCTTGCATTAAAACCCCAGTTCAATCCCCAGTGACCATATGCTCCCCCATGCACTGAGAAGGGTGATCCTTGAGCACAATCAAGAGTAAGCCCTGAGCATCATTATGTGGTCCCAAACTACATATACATGTACATATAGTATATATATAGTATTATGTATATGTGTTATGTATGGTAACAGTGTGTG
Source organism: Suncus etruscus (assembly GCF_024139225.1). NCBI lineage: Eukaryota > Metazoa > Chordata > Mammalia > Eulipotyphla > Soricidae > Suncus > Suncus etruscus. The sequence continues at coordinate 135,770,631 of NC_064850.1, read as the reverse complement.
TGTGTGAGTGTGTGTGTGTGTGTGAAAGACACACCAGGTTTTATCTCCTACTGTTCACTGCTGTTGTGATATTTACCTGACTCTGAGTTAATTTGCACATTTTGCCTCTGTTTATTTGGCTCTGTAGTACTTAAAGAGATTTTTTTAAGTGACCAGAACCAGTAAGCCTTTGGCAAAAAAAAAAAAAAAAAAGCCTTTGCCAGGCAGTTTTCTACTCTGCCCAATATTTTCCTATCATTTACATCACATTTCAGGATTAGGAGAATATGAACATAGAGACCCTTGTCAAGTTTTTCCTTCAACGGTACAAAGCAAAGCAAAACTCTGAGCACACAGATCACTCTGGAGCTCCCCAGTTATATGTGGAAGCTTTTCAAGTCTCTTGTGGACATCTTGTTCTCCAGATTTACCTTTATTTCTTTATTTTGTTTTGTTTTGTTTTATTTTATTTTACTGGTTTTGGTCCACACCTTGTGGTGCTCAAAGTTTACTACTGGAACTGCAATTTGCTAAAAGTCACTTCTAGCAAGGGTCCTAATACAATGGCACGGATCAAACTAGGGTCAGCAGCTACCATGGCATCTTAATCCATATACCATTTTTCTGTCCTCTCTAGGTTTACCTTTAAATCTTTTGATGTCTTGTTTGTCCCAACTATTACCCAGTGTGTCAGCTAGGGAGAAAGTTCATAATTGCTTCTGATTGTTTCTGACATATATCTTTGAAACTGCTCACACTTGCAATCTCCATGTTGGGTAAGAAAAAACACAGCATGAAAATGGGAACTTCCAAGGAACCATTATATATATCAATTAATGACAAAAAATGATTCTGGCCATTTTTTCTATGTTCTCATTATTTTCTTGAAGGAATTGTCAAAGATCTTTCCTGCACCATTTTCACTAATATTATTCCATTTATTTAATTTAAATTGTTGTAAGTACAAATAGCTACATAGCACTGTTAGCTACAGTACTAAAGAACTCTACAAAAAACAATGTGAATTCAAATAGTCAGTTGGATATCAACTCAATTCTTATATAGTTATATACAAATAGAATAAGCTTAAAATGACAAAAAAGTAGTTGATTAGGATTTGGAAGGTAGTATGGGATTTATGTCTTATGCCTTGCATGGCCCTGACCCAAATTTTATCCATGTTCCTTAGATGTAATGGTCTTGGTCCTTTGGATACAATCCCAAAAGCTTCCTGGGATCACAGATGTTGCCCTGGTGGTCCCCAGCACTACAGGACCTTAACATCATCAAATCCTCAATCCTTCAAATCAATCAGCTAACCAATTGGCAAAGAATGACAAGCAATGGCTTCTGGGCCCCCTAAACATCACTGAAGATCCCCGGGCTAAAATAAAGTTGAGGAGCCAGAGAGATAGCATGAAGGTAGGGCATTTGCCTTGCATGCAGAGGATGGTGGTTTGAATCCCAGCATCCCATACGACCCCCTGAGCCTTCTAGGAGCAATTTCTGAGCATAGGGTCAGGAGAAAACTATGAGCACTGCTGGTGTGACCAAAAAATAAAAATAAAAAAATAAAGATGAATAATTTATTTTAAATAAGACACAAAAGAGCTGGCAGATGTAGATCAGCAACGGAGCATTTGTTTGCTTGTGAGAGGTTTGGGGTTAGATTCATAATACTGTAACTTTAAAAAAAAGAAAGGAAAAAAAAAACTTCTAGAAAATAGAACTTCAGGATTAGGAGAGAGCTCAAGGGGCTAGAATGCTTGCTTGACAGGCAGAAGTCCTGGTTCAGTTCCCCACACTGCACGGTTTCCAGAATGTCACCAGCATGTTTCCAAAATTTCCCAGCACTTCCAGGCCCAAGCAACATTAAGCCAAGGATGACCTGAAGTGGCCCGCAGAGCTCCTAAACACTGACTGGGTTGCCCAATAAATAAAACAAACCAACAAAACGAACACTAACCTGTATACTTGAAAAGAATCCCTTCAAAATAGCCTTCAGAGTAATTAGGACCAAAGGCATCTCTCTGTATGCACTTATTGATAATAAAGCTTCTAAAAGGCACATCAAGGAGCACCATGTCCTAAACTAACACTAATAATAACTGATATATAAAGATAACCTTTAAAAGAAAGTGTAGACAATTTTACATAATTTAGCTAGTTTTCTAAATACAACAAAATAATTGCTGGTTTTTTTCTTTCTTTGAAGAGAAGGGTTGGGCCACACCCAATGGCACTCAGGGGTTACTCTGACTCTGCAATAGAAATAATTTCTGGCAGGTTCTGGGGACCAGATGGGATGTCAGGAATTGAATCTGGGTCTGTCCTGGGTCAGTTACATGCAAGACAAAAGCTCTACTGCAGCCCAATAATTGTTATTCTTTTTTTTTTTCCCCCTTTGGGCCACACCCGGCGTTGCTCAGGGGTTACTCCTGGCTGTCTGCTCATAAATAGCTCCTGGCAGGTACAGGGGACCATATGGGACACCGGGATTCGAACCAACTACCTTTGGTCCTGGATTGGCTGCTTGCAAGGCAAACGCTGCTGTGCTAACTCTCTGGGCCCAATAATTGTTATTCTTGATGAACTGCTTTGCACTGTGTTTTTCACAATACAAAAATTCTAAGATTTTCCCAGGGTCTCAGTAATGTCAAGGATTATTATTTCCATTTTGCAGATGAAGACATTGAACTTTTCCAAGGCCACTTGACAGTGCAAACTGGGTTAGAATTAAAACTTGGGCTTGCCCAGGCCCATCCTCTTAACTGGTAAAGGATGTGCCATATTTTGTGTCTTTGGTATTTCTTCAGGAACATTGCTATTGGGTTCAATTTAAAGTCAATTCTATTTAAATTCTTATGCAATTTTCTAGCAAAGGAGGTGGGGGTGAGAGTGGAACTACAATGCAAGCTCCACTAGTGAAGTCAGTCAGGTACAGTAGGGCCTCAATTCCTTTCTGGATATAAAGACAAGGTAACAGCGAATGGCCAAAGGCAACAAAACCTGAAAACTGGTCTATAGACCTGATCTTTCTAAGGGATGAGGGGGAGAGTAGATGAGAGAGAACCCTTTAACAATGGAAGAAGGAAGTGGACACTCAGGTAAAGCGTACGGTGCTGGAACATTGCATGAAACTCTACCATTAAGAGTATCATAATTCACAGTGCCCCTGATAAAATTTATAAATAAATAAATGAATAATAAGTCATATTTCTTTCTTGGGAGCATTTCTCTGACACATGAAGAAACAGGTAGGAGAGCAGTAAATGTATCTCTCTAAATAGCTGGATATTTGTTTTATGAAAACATAGGCACGATTAGTGAATGAGAAGGCCATGAACACATTACATGTGTTTCAAGCTGGGATACATGATTCCTTGCCCTAAAAATTCTGTATGTAGTTTTGATGGAAATGTCCCATCTCAGGCACTGAAAGGCCTGTGTCCCAGAAATTCTGTGCACTCACTCATGATGTTGAGGCATCCTTCTCTTCAGTGATATGAGCAATGCCCCTAGTACAGCTCAATATAGAAGAAACAGTTACCTCTAGATTTTTAAGTTGCATACTGTCATATTTTGATCACTTGTTGCTGTTGTTGTTAAAGAAAAAAATCCTGGGGGCCGGAGAAATAGCATGGAGGTATGGTGTTTGCCTTTCATGCAGTAGGACGGTGGTTCGAATCCCGGCATCCCATAGGGTTCCCCCAAGCCTGCCAGGAATGATTTCTGAGCACTGCCTGGTATGACCCAAAAACCAAAAAAAAAAAAAAATCCTCTTTTGTCAAGAAAAAACTCTTCTTGTTCAGTTGATTGGACTTGGAACAAGAACGTCAGGGTGTTGTCCCTGATGCCAAGTAAATTGCTCTGAAAGATTTCTAGAAAGGCTCTTTCTAGTCTTATAAGTGGACAGGCCATACAGGGAGCCTTCAAGGTAGACAGAGTCAATATTCCTCCTGCATGACTCATGTCCCCACCCCCAATGTAGACAGACATTCATTTTTCTCTAGAAGTGTCACCAAAAAAGATGGTAATCTAACCAACTAAAATCATTTGGCATTTGATAAACGTGAATCACAGAGGAATACCTTTGGTCCCAGGTACAAAACACTAATGTCAATCTTAAAAATAAGCTCAAGTAAAATTCAGAATCTCTAGCTATCTTAAATGTTTGTCATAGTGTTGCCAAGACAAGTAAATGTTTTACTGAGCTGCCCAGTGGTGTCATCTCCCTCTTCTACTTATTCTCTAGGTTAATTCTAGAGAAATAGTATAGCAGATAGAGCACGGCCTTGCACCCCATCAATAATAATCTCTGAATATAGTGCCTGTAGTAAGCCTTCAGAATTGCCCGGTATAGCCAAAAAAAAAGAAAAAGACATTCCTATAATCTCCTTTAGATCCCTACTTCAGCTTCATTCCTTTGGAGACTCCCAAATCTGCCCTCATCCACACCTTGCTGTTACTGGCACCAGACATCCTCCTCTTATAACCTCTTTACAGTGGCTTGTGAATTTCTCCCTTGTCCTGAGAGCTTCCAGAAAAGGACCGTGTCTGCCTTGTGCAAGGTTGTAACCTGGTACCTCACACAATCCTGATATGTTATGGCACACAATAACTCTAGAATGTATTGTGAGCGACCAATATTTGAATACTGAATGTTATTGACTTAAGACTTCTAAGTATTCATCACATAAAACTTCAATAAACCAAGCATCATCTTTATTCATAAGAAGATGTTTATCTCTGTGTTTAATTTTGTTTTTGTTTTTGGGTCACACCCAGCATCTCTCAGGGATTACTCCTGGATTTATGCTCAAAATCACTCCTGGCAGGCTCTGGGGACCATATGGGATGCCAGGATTCAAGCCACCATCCTTCTGCATGCAAGGCAAATGCCTTACCTCCATGCTATCTCTCTGGTCCCTGTATTTAATATTTTTTAATGGAAAAGAAAATGATCCTCATGATCCCAATGGCAATCACAGATGCTCTGTAAAAGGTTGTGGACCACACATAATCATTTCTGTTTTGTATCTGAGGATACTGAATTAAAGCCAAATGAAAGAAAGAGAAAGGGAAGGATTACCTCCAGCTGCCATAAAGATCCAGTTGCTCATAAAGCATGGAAGTTCTGGATCACAGCCTCTTCATAGGACAAGGTAACAAGAGTGAGTAGAAAAGTCAGGATGGGGGTCACCTGTAGCATTTGTAGGGATGTTCTATGTTATTCTCAACCTCAATAAGCCAGATGGTATGGAAGAGCCACAGAAATGCATAGTACTTTAGATCCCTTATTTTCTGTAGTTCAAAAAATTTAAATTACAGGGCTGGTTTCCACCTGATTTTTCTGGAATCTGGTGTTAAAAATATTATTCTTCCTGTTGGCTAGGTGGTTGTTGTTGTTGTTGTTGTTAGGTATATTTAAAATAGCTGTTACAGCACAAGTGGCTAGTTAATTTCTGGGTTCTTAATGATGAAAAGTAAGAATAGCATACCAACCACTCATTGTCTTCAGTGTTACAGCTCTTTATTCACCATTCACAAGAAGTCAATAGCAACCTGTTTATGACAGTGGCTCCATTTCAGCAGTCGGTCTTTTATTGGCAGCTTCCAGCAACTGTAGCTTTAATCCAGCAGTTCTCCCATTATTGCACTAGTGCAGGAATCAGTGGCTCTGTGACATATGTGTGTAAAATCACCCCACATACTGTATCTTCAACCCCAGGTGAATCAGGGTCACGTATGAAATAATTCAAACGAGGCTGAGTGTGAAAAATGTGTAGTCTAGCAGTCTTCTACCTCTTATGGAGAGCCAGCTGCCTCCCAGAACTGCCACTTTTATTGAGTATGGAGACCACTCCTGGGTGAGGCAGTAAGGACAGATAACGCAAGCTATCCTGAGCCAGTCTCACCTAGGTTTACAAGTAAGACAATCTCTGTTTTGGAGTAAATCCAAGTTATAAACAAATGTACAAAGGAACCAGAAATGATCTTTGTTTTAGGTAAATTAAGGTGTAACCTAACATGTGTGTATTTTACATATCCTACTCCCTGCTATCTGATTGGTTATGCTTAATATCAACAAGAGTGTGAAAAGCAATCTAATGTGTAACACATGCACTGCTCAGATGGTACCAACAGGTGCCCACCTCCTTCACTTGGCTGTTACTTAACATTGCTTCTATTCATAGTTGAGTTAATGACAGTAATTGATTTCAGCAAAGTTTTTATTAAATGTTTATATCTTACCCTCAGTCTCAACTCACCACTGCATCCTCTTTCTGATCCCAGAAAGAAAAAGATACACCTCTTCTCTGTCCACCAAATCACATCCCAGATATTTCAGAATTAAAGAGAGAGAGAGAGAGAGAGAGAGAGAGAGAGAAGCCTAAAGAGGCAGTGGGACAAGGATGGATAAAATGGGTAAGTAAGATTAAAGAATACAAACTCCCAGCAATAAAATAATTAAGTAACGAGGATGTAAAATATGAGATAGTAAATATAGTTACTGATTTGCATATTTGAAATTTGCTAAGAAAGAAAATCTTAAAAGTTCTCATCAGGAGTGGCTAAAAAACTGGTGTGTGTGTGTGTGTGTGTGTGTGTGTGTGTGTGTTTGTAATGGAATATTATGCAGCCATCAGAAAAAATAAAGTCATGAAATTTTTCTATATATGGATGGACATGTATGCTGAGTGAAATAAGTCAGAATGAGAGAGAAAGGCACAGAATAGTCTCACTTATCTATGGGATTTAAGAAAAATAAAATACATTATTAAAATAATACATAGAGACATAGAGATGAGGACTGGAAGATCCAGCCAATTGTATAAAACTGACCACAAAGTGGTGAATCCAGCTAGAGAAATAATTACACTGACAACTATCATGAAATGGTAGTAAGTAAGAGAAATAGAATGCATGTCTCGAATAAGGCAGGGGGTAAGGAGGAGGAAGATAGGGGGCATTGGTAGTGGGAATATTGCACTGGTGATGGGGGATGTCCTTTTTTATAACTGAAGCCCAATTACAAACATGTTTGTAATCATGGTGCTTAAATAAAGATATTAATTTAAAAAAGGTGGAACCCCTATTTAAAAGGTAAGAAGTAAAAAATAAAAGAAAAGAAAATTTAAAAAAACGTTCTCATCAGAAGGAAAGTAAAAATTCTGGGGATAAATGTTAGCTATTAATTTGCTTGTCCTTTTGCAGTATATACAAATATAAAATCATTGTGTTATATCCCCCAAACAAATAAAATTGTAAGTACCAATTATACCTCAGTAAAGAGGAAAACGGTTGCCCTCCTTTAGTTTGTTTGTTTCTTGGCTCACACCTTCAGTTTTCAGGGTATATTCCTGGCTCTGTGTTCAGGGATCATTCCTGGCAAAGCTCAGGATACCAAATGTTTAACTGGGGATCAAACCAGGGGTCAGGTGCATAAAGTCAATCCCTCTACTATCTCTCCAATCCTTAAATTGCTTTGACAGGCATTTAAATCTGTTACCCCAAACTTGAAGGTATGAATCAAACATGACAAAATTCTCAGTGTCTCCCCACATGCTTTACAGAACTCTCCAACTAAGGTTCAGCACTAAAACAAGAGCAGCCCTCCCATCCAGATTGCATGCTTATGTCTAAACTGACTTGAGTGTATGACTCACACGGGGTGATTTGTCTCCTATTACCTAGCAGAGGATAGACAACACTACTAGTACCTGTTTAGTCCAAGGAGCTCACAGCATGGCCTCCTGCCTTCATAGCTACTCACTTATCACATGTGAAAGGCCACTCTTGTGCTCTCTACGGAGTATTCTGGCTGGTGCTTCAGTTCAATGCAGAGTGGAAAAATCAATGCAGGTGAGGGCTAATAGAAGAGAACTGAGGTGCAGAGAAAAAAAAAAGAAAAAAGAAGAGAACTGAGGTAAAGTACACAATCCTCACAAAACAATACCAAATAATTTTGAACCTTCCTTTACTAGCCACATTAGCCTAATAATACTACATGTTTGCTTGTTGATAAACAAGCAGAAATTTGAATAGGTCCTTGTGCCCATTTTTAACCCCCTTTGGTGGCAATAATTAATTGATCTAGCTGCTGGTGTCTTCTTCCCAAGTTTCAAGTGTTTATTCTCACACTGGATTCCTAGCGGAGTTTGCTTCACTTTACATCACACTGAAATTCAAACTTTAAAAAAAAGAAAGAAAAAGAAAAATTAATTTAAGATGAAGTAAGGATAGAAATGCTAAGAGATGGGTGTTATAGGGAGGTTAATTTGAACAATTCAAGAGAAAAATTAATTCTCCAGTGCTCTAAATCAAATTTCAGCAGGTCTCTTGGACCTAGATGATTCCAGTCAAGAAAACCGAATCAGTATAAGCTATTTCACTTCCAGGGCATACAGTGAGCTGGATCTGTGAAGACCAGCAATTAATAAGCTGTTCTTTCCATGTTTTTGCTAGCTGACCAAGTGTCTTTGAAAATGGACAGTATCTACTATCAGAGACATAAACATTCTTTTCCCCAAAAGCCAGGATTAGGGAGAGAACGAATTTCATAAGCCTAAGAAACTTCATTTCTGAGCAGTTCGAAAGCTCAGCTGCCTGACAATGTTCCTGAAGTCGAGCCCTGGGAGAAACAAAAGGGACACAAGGGCTGGCCCAAGAAAACCACCAAAATAGCAGGCACTAATGCACACCCCCTTGCTCCGTGGGGGGTGCCCTTGGTGCTGACCCACTCTCCAACTCTGCCCCTTCTTGGTTGTTCAACCCTGTCTAGCCTGTTCAACAATTTCTTTTTTGAAATAGTCTCTTTGATGCAGCCTCATTTTGTGTTTAGTGACATGAAAGAGATACTAAAGTTGATTATCAAAGGCATGTGCTCAAAACCGCCAGGCAGCTCCTGCCTGAGGGATGTAACTTTATCTCTTCCTCTGACTCAACCTCAGCCAGCCGCTGTGCCTGGCTGTGGTTAAGTAGCACATCTTTTTTTCCTCTCCTAACTTCACATCAGATATTCATGGGGGCAGGGGGCATGAATTAATACCCTAAGCTTGTAGGTCACACTCGGGCAACTTTCTTTACTGAGCCCCAAGGAAGCCAAGAGATATCCAAATACTCTGAGAGTCCCAGGGCCAGCTGGTCTGGCCTCAGAACCTGCTCTGCACAGACCCTCAAGCTGCCAAGGTCCTATCCTGTCAGAGCCTCCCCTGCCACCCCCTGTCCCTATATAGCATAGACACACACACACACACACACACACACACACACACACACACACACACACACACGCACACACACGCACACACAACTTTAGTCCCATGGAAATATGGGCAGAAAAATGATAGGTAAAGTACCTCATATTAATAACAATTTTATTACTAATGACTCATCATGTTGAGTTATTATTGTTTATTCTATTTACTTAAAGAGTGATGTCCTAGGGGCTGGAGTAATAAAGAGGACAGCAGGTTAGCAGGTATGCCTTGCACATATTAGACTCAGATTTGATCTGCAGCACCACATGGTCCCCAGCATGTGCTAGGAGTGATCATGAACATAGAGCCAGGAGTAAGCTCTGAGCACCACCAGGTGTGGCCCCAAAATCAAAATTTAAAATATATACAACAGCTATGTCCTCAGGATGAAAAATCGAGCAACTTCTTTCTTTTTTATTCATTCTTGGACCTGCTTTTATTTATTTTAATTATTTTATTTAAATACTGTGATTACAAGGTTATTCATAATACAGTTGGGACTTTTTTTTTTCACAGTTAAAAATTGTTCATGATTGAGTTTCAGTCATACAATATACAACACCCTTCACTAGTGAACATTTCCCACTATCGATGTCCCCAGTACCCCTCCTGCCTTCTCCATGCCTGCCCCATGCATGCCTGATGTGGAATTTTTCTGCTCTTCTCTCTCTCTCTCTCTCTCTCTCTCTCTCTCTCTCTCTCTCTCTCTCTCTCTCTCTCTCTCTCTCTCTCTCTCTCTCTCTCTCTCTTTCTCTCTCTCTCTCTCTCTCTCTCTCTCTCTCTCTCTCTCTCTCTCTCTCTCTCTCTCTCTCTCTCTCTCTCTCTCTCTCTCTCTCTCTGTGTGTGTGTATGTGTGTGTCTCTCTCTCCCCATCCATTTTTAGACACTGTGGTTTTCAATATGGACTCTGAAAGGGAATCATGCATATGGACCCAGTTCTTTTCAAGTGACAATTTCCAGCTATCTTTGACATAGTGGTCCCTTCTCTGCTCTAATTGTATTCCTCGGCTATTTGTGGAAGATTGATCTTCCTTCCATGAACTTGTCTTCATAGCCTTCATCTCCCTTGTGTCAGTATATTAACATGCTATCTCTTTTTTAATATCTTACAAATGAGTGATATTGTTCTATGTCTCTCTCTCTCCCTCTGACTCATTTCGCTCAACATACTTTGAATCTCCACTCATGTATAAGGTAAAATTTCATTTTACCTAATACTGCATGGTATTCCACTCATATGTTCTCACACACTTGGGTTGTTTCCACATTGTGGCTATTGTAAATAGTGCTGCAGGTTGGAGGTCCTTTTGGGGTGGGGGGAGTCTCCTAGGGTATATTTCTAGGTGTGATGTTGCTGGATCATGTGGGAGCTCAATTTTTGAGGAATATCTATATTGTTTGCCAAAAGTCTAACCCAGTTGGCATTTCCACCAGCAGTTAATGAGAATCCCTTTCTTCACACATCTGTGCCAGCACTGGTTGTTTTATTCTTTGTAATGTGTGCCAGTCTCTGTGGTGTGACATGATACCTCATTGTTGTTTTGATTTGCATCTCTCTGATGTGGAATATTTTTTCATGTGTCTTTTGGCCATCTATATTTATTCTTTGAGAAATGTCTTTTCATTTCTTTTCGCATTTTTGGACGAGGTTAGAATTTTTTTTCTTGCTAAGCTATGCCAGCAATATATATCTTGGTTATTAGCCTCTTAACAGATGGGTCTTGGGTGAATAGTTTTTATCTCCCATTATGCGGGTAGTCTTTGTATCCTACTCTCTGTTTCCTTTGAGGTGCAGAAGTTTCTTAGTTTAATGTAATCCCATTTTTTTTTTTAATCTTTGCTTCCACTTGCTAGACCAGAGGCGTTTCATTCTTTTTTGTTTTTTTGTTTTTTTGGTTTTGGGGTCACACCCGGCGGTGCTCAGGGGTGACTCCTGGCTGGCTGCTCAGAAATAGCTCCTGGCAGGCATGGGGGACCATATGGGACACCGGGATTCGAACCAACCACCTGGATCGGCTGCTTGCAAGGTAAACGCCGCTGTGCTATCTCTCCAGGCCCGGTGTTTCATTCTTGAAGATGCATTTAGATTCAATGTCATGTTATGCCTACCTTTTCTTCTATGTACCTTATACAGAGTTTCAAGTTCGATATTAAGGTCCTTCATCCGTTTTTAATTGACTTTTGTTCATAGTATTAAAGAGAGGTCTGAGTTTATATTTTTTGCATGAACTTGACCAGTTTCTTCAGCACTATTTTTTGAAGAGGCTTTGCCTATTCCCCTTCATATTTCTTGCCCATGTATCAAAAATTAGTTGATCGTATACCTGAGGATCAGTCTCAGAATTTTCAAGTCTATTCCAGTGATCTGAGGATTTGTCTTTATTTCAATACCATGTATTTTAATGACTACTGCTTTATAGTACAGTTTGAAGTTGGAGAGAGTGCTATCTCCCATTTTCTTTTTCTCAAGGATGACTTTAGTTTCTTGTGGAGTTTGATTGTTTTATATGAATTTCAGGAGTATTTGATCTATTTCTTTGAAAAATGTCATGGGGGGCCTGGAGAGATAGCACAGTGGCGTTTGCCTTGCAAGCAGCCGATCCAGGACCAAAGGTGGTTGGTTCGAATCCCGGTGTCCCACATGGTCCCCCGTGCCTGCCAGGAGCTATTTCTGAGCAGACAGCCAGGAGTAACCCCTGAGCACTGCCAGGTGTGGCCCCCCCCCCCAAAAAAAAATGTCATGGGAATTTTTATAAGAATTGCATTAAATCTGTACAATGCTTTGGGATATATTGCCATTTTAATTATGCTAATCTTCCCAATCCATAAGCAGCGTATATGTTGCCATTTTGTTGTGTCCCCTTTTATTTCTTAAAACATTGTTTTGTTGTTTTCTTTGTATAGGTCTTTCACTTTTTTAGTTAAGTTGACTCCAAGATCTTTATTTTTCTGAGGCACAGTTGTGAATGGAATTGTTTTAATAATATATCTTTATTCTATTTAATTATTTCTGTATAGAAAACTTGTGGGTTTTGCATATTAATTTTGTAGTCTGCCACTTTACAAATCAATATTTTCTAGAAACTTTTTGTAGAGTCTTTACAATTTTCTAAATATAGTGTCATCTGCAAACAATAAACACTTGACTTCTTCCTTTAATATCTGGATTCTCTTGATATCTTTCTCTTGCCTAATTGCTATAGTAAGTATTTCTAGTACTATATTTAATAGAAATGGTGAGAGTTAGCAGCATTGACTTGTGCCAGATCTTAAAGGAAAGTTTTCTCCTCACTGAGTATAATGCTTGTCATGGGTTTGTGACAAATGAATTTAACTATATGGAGAAACATTCCTTCAATTTCCATTTTATTGAGAGCTTTTATCAACAGTGGGTGCTGGACTTTGTCAAATTCTCTCTGCATCTATTGCTATGATCATATGATTTTTATTTTTTCTTTTATATATGATATATTTACTGACTTCCATATATTAAACCAGCCTTATATCTCTAGAATGAATTCTATTTAGTCATGATGTATGACCTTCTTTATAAATTGTTGGGTTTTATTTGCTAGTATTTTGTTGAGGATCTTTAAATTTGTGTTCATCAAGGATATCAGCTGATAATTCTCTTTTTTTGTGTGTGGTCTCTCTGTCTGCTTTTCATATTATAATGATGGTAGCTTCATAGAAACTATATGGGGGTGTTTCTGTTACTTCAGTCTCCCAGAAGAGTCTGAAAAAAATTGGGAATAGGTCCTCTTTAAATGTTTGAGAGAATTCACTAGTGAATCCATCTGGGCCTGGGGTTTTGTTTTGGATAAGCCTTATGATTGCCATTTTAATTTCCTCATTCATGATAGGTCTGTTCAGGTATTCCAGATTATCTTGGTTCAAACTTGGGAGGCTATAGGTGTCCAAGAATTTAACCATTTCTCTCCAAGTTTTCTTGCTTTGTGGCATAAAAATTCTCAAAAATAATCTCTGATTATCCTTTGGATTTCTCTATTGTCTATTGTCTGTTGTGATATCCCCCTTTCATTTCTGATTCTTTCATTAAGTTTCTTTCTCTCTTTCTTTGTGACTCTTGATAATGATATATCAATCTTGCTTTTTTTTCCCCAAAGAACCAACTTCTGCTTTCATTGATCTTTTGGATTGTTTTTTGAGTATCTAGTACATTAATTTCTGCTCTAAATTTTATTATTTCCTCCTGCCTGTTTAATTGTGGCTCATTTTGTTGGTCATTTTGAACACCTTCTAATAATCTATTAATTCATTCTGGCTCTAAATATTCAGAACATAAACTATCTAATAATAAGTGTGTGGAGTAAATCTTCCTGTGAACCAGGGAGTCATATGCTACCACCATCACATTTAGAGTACTACCTCATAGCAGGCAAAAATGTTCATCTCACATCATGAAAGGACACAGATGGAGTACAGATAAAAGAGATTGTGTTGAGTTTGCACATCTGTGTGGCATATAAATTTGAAAGTTTTACTGAACCAACTGCAGTGAGGGCAGCTCAACAATACAACCAAGCAGACCCTCTGGTCTTTCTCTTTGCTCATAGATGTTTTCTAATCCTTCCTCCAAGTGCATTACTTCCGTAAGTTTTAAACATTTTGAAACAGAAGAAATACTACAGAGGCTAGGCACTTGTCTTGCAGAGAATCAACCCTCATTCAGTTTCTGGCACTACATATGGTCCCTCAGCACTGTCAAGAATGATCATTGAGGGGCCGGGAAGGTGGCGCTAGAGGTAAGGTGTCTGCCTTGCAAGCGCTAGCATAGGACGGACCGCGGTTCGATCCCCCGGCGTCCCATATGGTACCCCCAAGCCAGAGGCGATTTCTGAGCACATAGCCAGGAATAACCCCTGTGCGTCAAATGGGTGTGGCCCCCAAAAACAAACAAACAAACAAAAAAAAAAGAAAATATAAAAAGAATGATCATTGAGCACTGAACCAGAGTAAGGCACTATGGCTTGTAAAACCTAACAAAAAGAAAAAGGGAAAAAACATTTCAGATTTGACTGACCAATATAAAAGCAAAGACATAAAGACTGTCCTTTAAAACAGATGTGTCCATATGTAAATAGAACATATCAGGCCCCGAGTGAATCATTTTCTAATTACTTTTTAATCTATTTTTTAAAGAGTCAATAACATAACAACATCTTTACACCTATTAATTAGGCCAGTTGACTCACCCACTTTTGGCACCTGAAGCAGAGAAATATGGAGCTTTGAAAATGAAGTGTCCAAATTGCTTTCACTGTCTACTTCAAAGTTCTTTCGATCAGAATCTTCCTGGTGGACTGCTGAGACCACACACTTTTGCTGTTCAGGTTCTGAGATGACATGAGGTGATAAGTAGAGAGCAGCATACAGCCTCACTCCACACACAAACATTAGTTCCCTTATGTCTAGCTTTTATGTTTGTAAGGGTACAAGTTTCAAACCTATGGAGATTTCCCCTTCTCTCATTAAAGGCAATAGGACTGTGAAAACCTCTGAGAGTACTAAGAATAATCTCAGAAATCAATGACACAGCAGAAAGATACATGCATGGGAAACTTCCAAGAAGGCATGGAGCAATGATTCTAGGGAAATAAAAGCCTCAGTGTCTCAGAGGACTTATTGAAATCATCACAGAAGACAGGATCAAATGAAAATGTTGGTTACAACATTCTACTAGAACTTTTTGCCATCTAGAAATGTACATGTTCTCTCTGTGTCTGAAATCCACTCACATATCTACCTCCCCAAAGCAACAGTGTCTTCCCCAAAGCTGATTGGAAAGGCTCATGGGGAGGAAGGTGAGCTGTGATCTTTCCTTACCCTCCCATGAGAAAAAAAAAAACTGCTTTAGCAATCTCATAAACAGGCCCCAACACTAAAGGCCAAGCTAGCAACTTGCCTAGGAGTTGGCTGCTCCTCGTGTGTGCACTCAAAGATTTATTGCTGTGGGAATGAATATCACCAAGAGAACTTTCTCACCCAAGCTAAACTAATATTTGGTCTCAGCCCTTGGAACAAAAGCCAGTCTCGGTGCCTATGAAGCATAAAAGAGTAGTCAAGTATAGAACTAGAGCTGGACAGAAAAGGAAGGAAACTAAGATCATTTCTCCCTTTGTTGAGTTTGAAAATATCTCTTCGCCTTTTTAAGTCCCCAAATAAAACCCAAAGTCAAAGCCTTTCCTCAGTCACTCACATTGCCCCTCACCCTCACAGATCTTCCCACAAACCAAGGCTGAGAGTCGTTTAGGTCTTAAAGGTCCATGTAAGTTTCCCAGGCCCCACTCCACCCATCACATTGTCCTTTGTTCCTTCCTTTAAAAGGGGGTGAATGAGCAGAGTAGGGAGGTAGTTCACACACACACACACACACACACACACACACACACACACACACACACACACACACACACACGCACCCTAGGTTTCCCAGGGCTCTGTTTCCCTTCACTAAACTCCAGGCTCAAACTTCTAGACCTCTAGCACTCAAGTCAGACTCTTTTGACCACAAGGCCTGTGGGTTACTAGGAGCCACCATGAGAGGCTTGTGTCTGCTGCCTGCCCCTTCTGGAAGCCTCCAAGTGGAGGACTGCTGCCTTCTGCTGCCCCCAAGTGGCTGCCTGCAGAAGCCCTATAGGAGCTGTGCACGACTTTTAGAACAGGGTGATGTTGCTTACCCACCTCTCTCCTTGGTGGTATGCTAAGTCAGAGTCCAGAGGAGGTCAATAATCTGGAAGGAGTAAAAGCTAAGGCCCACCCTTGCAGCAGCTAAACCCAACTGCCAGCATTGTACAGGGGACCATACAAAAGAGAGGAGCTCTCCAACAAGCAGAGAAAGATGTCAGCTCCCCAAAAGATTTCTTTTTTTTTTCTTTTGGTTTTTCAGGCCACACCCATTTGATGCTCAGGGGTTACTCCTGGCTAAGCACTCAGAAATTGCCCCTGGCTTGAGAGGACCATATGGGACGTCGGGGGACCGAACCGCGGTCCTTCCTTGGCTAGCGCTTGCAAGGCAAACATACCTTACCTCTAGCGCCACCTCACCAGCCCCGCCCCCCCCCCCAAAAAAAAAGATTTCTTGAGTGAAATAGAACGGCAAGCAATGAGGTGAGAAAGGTGTGGGGTGTGGTTAACCCCTTGAACAAAATAAAGCCATCCACACATAGATTTTCACAATAAAGTACCAGCTGTTCACCTAGTCCCAACTGTCTACTTTGGTGGAATGCAGACAGCAAATGATTTCTTCAGTAGAAGAACATCTTTAGTGACATTCCCAGTCACTAAAAGTGTTTCCATTTACACGAAACATGTTGTATACTTTAGTGTCTTATTCAACATAACATTTAAATATAATGAGGCTTTTGGTTGGGGGGGCATTCTGTTTGTTTTCCTTTTCTTTTTCAGGTGCTTCCTTTGTTTTTGTTTTGTTTTGTTTTTCCTAAATCTGACAGAATGGAAAGGTGCTCTGAGCTGAACAGGACAGGCAGAGAGCTCTTCCTGGCACACTACTTCCAGGAACCACACAAAGGATGGTGACCTAGACCTGTGCTGACATTTGCTGGCATTGCAAATGAGCCTGAACTAGTGCATGTGGGCGGTCTGGCCACACCACCTATTTGTGCCTGGCACTTTAGTCCAAGGGCACCAGCTGGCATGGGAGTTACCTCTTATCTGATCCCAGCTCTTTTCTTAACTTAGAGATGAAAAACAGTTTGAAGGTCCAGCATCTCCCCAACATCTGTTGTTCATTTTCTCTGGTCTTGGATTGGTCTTAACCTTGCAGTAGGCTCTTGCATGCCTTCAGATTTGGTTTCTATCTGATTTGGGTTCTAACCCATGGTGTTCTGGAATTGGTATTTCTTTCTTGACAGGAGAGATAATACCTACAACCGCTTCCAGCTTAATGGAACACCAGTACCTTCTTTCACCTTCCTGCAGTAGGAGGAAGTAAGGTGCTGAGCAGAAGAATTATACTCAGTGCTGACTGCATACTGGAATTACCTGAAGATTTATTTTTTCCATTTTGTCATTTTTCTATTATAACGCTGTATTTACCAAGTTGTTCATAATACTGTCATTTCAGGCATTAAATAATCAAACATCAACCTCACTGCCAATCTAATCTTTCTTTTACCAATGTCCCCAATTTCCCACTACCCACCATACCCTCTTTGTAGGAACAAACAAATTTACTTCACATTCTTTGTTACAGCACAAAGACAAGTGGAATTATCAAATCTCAGATAAATAAGGGTCTATTTGAATTTTTTTATATATCTCTATTGTGAAAGTATCTTGTTTTACCCAAAACAAAGACTTTCCTCTTTCCCTTTCACCCATCTCTTTTGTCATATAAAAGGTTCACCTAGATTATATTAGCTTGATAGGTACTTTTGTCTCTCACTTAACCCTCCCCATCCAGGTTGGGATTTGAGCTGGTGAATTAAAAAAGGTTTCAGTTTGGTGGGCGAAGGGACCATGAGGCAATAAACCACCTGACTCCTTGTTTTTCTCCCTTATGACTGTCTTGGTTTATTATTTCACATGGCTATGCAGTCGAGTTTCCCACATTTGGGGAAATCGCAGGGGTCAGCACATCCGGAGTGCAAGGGATAAGCCTCACCCTGGGAAAACCACCTTCGTGATCATGTTATCTCCCCTGAAAGGGACTTCCTACCTGGCTCCTGTGGCTTTGTGATCTTTGCATTCACTTATCCCTCACTAGATTCAATGTTTTCTTAAAAGTTCTGAAAAAGAGTGCTATATTTTCTTTTTTTTTTTAATTTTGTTTTCTATTTAATTCATCACCAGTGCAACATTCCCATCACCAATGTCCCAAGTCTCCCTCCTCCCCACCCGACCCCCGCCTGTACTCTAAACAGGTTCTCAATTTCCCTCATACATTCTCATTATTAGGACAGTTCAAAATGTAGTTATTTATCCAACTAAACTCATCACTCTTTGTGATGAGCTTCCTGAGGTGAGCTGGAACTTCCAGCTCTTTTCTCTTTTGTGTCTGAAAGTTATTATTGCAAGAATGTCTTTCATTTTTCTTAAAACCCATAAATGTGTGAGACCATTCTGCGTTTTTCTCTCTCTCTCTGACTTATTTCACTCAGCATAATAGATTCCGTGTACATCCATGTATAGGAAAATTTCATGACTTCATCTCTCCTGACAGCTGCATAATATTCCATTGAGTATATGTACCACAGTTTCTTTAGCCATTCGTCTGTTGAAGGGCATCTTGGTTGTTTCCAGAGTCTTGCTATGGTAAATAGTGCTGCAATGAATATAGGTGTAAGGAAGGGGTTTTTGTATTATATTTTTGTGTTCCTAGGGTATATTCCTAGGAGTGGTATAGCTGGATCGTATGGGAGCTCGATTTCCAGTTTTTGGAGGAATCTCCATATCGCTTTCCATAAAGGTTGAACTAGACGGCATTCCCACCAGCAGTGGAGAAATGAATAAATTTTTGGACATATCATCTTTTACAGTTGAATAAAGAGAATGTAGCACATCTAAACACACCCATCACTACTGAGGAAATTAAGACAGTAATCAAATGTGTGCCAAAACAGAAGTCCAAGCCCAGATGGATTTACTAATAAATTCTTTCAAACCTTTCAAGAGGAACTTCTACCAATCCTGGCAAGACTCTTTCATGAAATTGAAAAAACACGAACACTTCCAAATAGCTTTTATGAAGCCAACATCACCTTGATACCTAAACCAGATAGAGATGCTACGAAAAAAGAAAATTACAGACCAATATTGCTGATGAATACAGACGCAAAGATCCTCAACAAAATCCTGGCAAATAAGATTCAATGCCTCATTAAGAAGATCATCCACTATGATCAAGTAGGTTTCATCCCAGGAATGCAAGGATGGTTTAACATTCGTAAATCTATCAACATAATACACAACATCAACAACAAGAAAAATAGAAATCACATGATCATATCAATAGATGCAGAGAAAGCACTTGATAAGGTCTAAATCCATCCTTGACCAAAACTCTCAGCAAGATGGGAATGGAAGGAAACTTTCTCAGTATAGTTAAGGCCATCTACCACAAGCCAGAGGCAAATATTGTCCTCAATGGAGAAAAACTGAAAGCCTTTCCTCTAAATTCTGGCACAAGACAAGGCTATCCTCTCTCACCACTCCTATTCCACATAGCACTGGAAGTACTTGCTATAGCAATTAGGCAAAAAAAAGATATCAAGGGAATCCAGACAGGAAAGGAAGAAGTCAAGCTCTCTCTGTTTGCAGATGACATGATACTCTACCTAGAAAACCCTAAAGTCTCTACAAAAAAGCTTCTAGAAACAATAGACTCATATAGCAAGGTGGCAGGCTACAAAATTAACACACAAAAATCAATGGCCTTTCTATACATCAATAGTAATAAGGAAAAAATGGACATTAAGAAAACAACCCCATTCACAATAGTGCCACACATACTCAAATATCTTGGAATCAACTTGACTAAAAATGTGAAGGACCTATACAAAGAAAACTATAAAACTCTGCTCCAAAAAATAAGAGAGGACACACGAAAATGGAAACACGTGCCCTATTCATGGATTGGCAGGATTAACATCATTAAAATGGCAATAGTCCCCAAAGCATTGTACAGATTTAATGTGATCCCTCTAAAGATACCCATGACATTCTTCAAAGAAGTGGATCAGGCACTTTTGAAATTCATTTGGAAAAATAAACACCCTAGAATAGCTGAAGCAATCACTGGGAAAAAGAATATGGGAGGAATTACTTTCCCAAACTTTAAACTGTACTACAAAGCAATAGTTATCAAAACAGCATGGTATTGGAATAAAGACAGGCCCTCAGATCAGTGGAATAGGCTTGAATACTCAGAGAATGTTCCCCAGACATACAATCACCTAATTTTTGATAAAGGAGCAAGAAATCCTAAATGGAGCAAAGAAAGCCTCTTCAACAAGTGGTGTTGACACAACTGGCTAGCCACTTGCAAAAAATTGAACTTAGACCCCCAGCTAACATCATGTATGAAGGTTAAATCCAAATGGATGAAATACCTCGATATCAGACCTGAAACCATAAGATATATAGAACAACATGTAGGTAAAACACTCCAGGACATTGAGACTAAAGGTATCTTCAAAGAGGAAACTGCACTCTCTAAGCAAGTGAAAGCAGAGATTAACAGATGGGAATATATTAAACTGAGAAGCTTCTGCACCTCAAAGGAAATAGTGCCCAGGATACAAGAGCCCCCCACTGAGTGGGAGAAACTATTCACCCAACACCCATCAGATAAGGGGCTAATCTCCAAAATATACAAGGCACTGACAGAAATTTACAAGAAAAAAACATCTAATCCTATCAAAAAATGGGGAGAAGAAATGGACAGACACTTTAACAAAGAAGAAATACAAATGGCCAAAAGACACATGAAAAAATGCTCCACATCACTAATCATCAGGGAGATGCAAATCAAAACGACTATGAGGTACCACCTCACACCCCAGAGATTGGCACACATCACAAAGAATGAGAACAAGCAGTGTTGGCGGGGATGTGGAGAGAAAAGAACTCTTATCCACTGCTGGTGGGAATGCCGACTAGTTCAACCATTATGGAAAGCGATATGGAGATTCCTCCAAAAACTGGAAATAGAGCTCGCATACGACCCAGTTATACCACTCCTAGGAATATACCCTAGGAACACAAAAATACAATACAAAAATCCCTTCCTTACACCTATATTCACTGCAGCACTATTTACCATAGCAAGACTCTGGAAACAGCCAAGATACCCTTCAACAGATGAATGGCTAAAGAAACCATGGTACATATACACAATGGAATATTATGCAGCTGTCAGGAGAGATGAAGTCATGAAATTTTCCTATACATAGATGTACATGGAATCTATTATGCTGAGTGAAATAAGTCAGAGTGAGAGAGAGAGAAAAAGATACAGAATGGTCTCACTCATCTATGGGTTTTAAGAAAAATGAAAGACATTTTGCAATAATAACTTTCAGACACAAAAGACAAAAGAGCTGGAAGTTCCAGCTCACCTCAGGAAGCTCACCACAAAGAGTGATAAGTTTAGTTAGAGAAATAACTACGTTTTGAACTATCCTAATAATGAGAATGTACGAGGAAAATAGAAAGCCTGTCTCAAGTACAGGCAGGGGTTGGGTGGGGAGGAGGGAGATTTGGGACATTGGAGATGGGAATGTTGCACTGGTGATGGGTGGTGTTCTTTACATGACTGAAAACCAAACACAATCATGTATGTAATAAAGTGTTTAAATAAAATATATATATATATATATAAAAGAATCAATTGCTAAAAAAAACAGTTAAATAGGTATGTGGGACTTTGCTGGGTATCAAGCTTAGATTGGTAGGAGGATAGATCAATTGTTGTTTTAGAGCTACTTGCAGCTGTGCTCAGGGGTTACTCCTGATGGATTCAATGGACTATGTGTGGTGCTAGGGATCAAATCCATGTTGGCTACATGCAAGACAATATCCCTATCCACTTTACTATCACTACAGTACATTTGGTTTTATTTTTTGTTTTGTTTTTGGCCATACCAGATGGTGTTCAGGAGTTACTCCTAGTACCATGCTCAGGAATTACTTCTGTTGGTGCTTGAAACCAAGTCAGCTATGAGCTTCAGCCCTCAGAAGAATAGTTAAGTAGAAAAAAAGAATCACATATATCCAGAAATATTTGAGGCAACTTAAAATTATTTATCCTTAAGGCCAGAAAGATAGTATAGCATGTAAGGAATGACCTTGCACACAGTTGACCTGGTTTGATCCCCAGTATTCCATATGATCTCCCCTGAACACAGAGTCAGGAGTAACCCCTGAGCACCACCAAGTATGGCCCCAAAATAAAAAAATGTATCCTGATATTTCAAAGAAAAACAAGGGAAATGTAATAAAAATTAAATGAGAGGAGCAATGATCTGTGAGTTGATATTACCAATCTCCAATGTGATAAGAGTCTTCAGCCCTGAATTCCCAGTGACAAAATGGGATATTTATCTCAAGGAGGTCAACAGAATGTTCACTAGGAAAAGCAGCAACAGGCGTTTTCTCTTTCTGCCCAATAACTTTTTGTAAAGAAAAATAAAACAGACAGTATAGAATGCTAGTACTATGCTTCTGGAGGATAAAAATAAACAGCTTTGTTCTTCAAACACACATTTCTGCATCAGCTGACTTCTATAAAAGCTGAGGACAATATAGCATTAAATCAACTTTTTAGATACTATTCTTTGGAAAGCTAAGTTAATGAGGTCCAGGTACATAACTTTCAGATGATCTAACCCAGAGCTAAGGTGTACATGCTCTTGCACTGTTTCCTGTTTCTTAGCAACTAATTCCCAGAGACAGGAAGAACTCTCAATGTGTTAGCATCTGACACCCCATAAACATCCTGGCTGAGAAGCTGCAGATGTACCAAGTCAGATAACCAGAAGTGAAGAATCCAACAGAAAAGAATAGGTGAAAATGAAGGGAGAAAATAACAAGAGCTGTAAATAGATTATTCTAGATAAGATTATATCTTTAAAGTCTGTGTGAGTAAATGCAAACATATTATGAATGCCAATTACATCAGCACTTTCTTGAAAGCACTTACTTTTGTATTCATTTAAAAGCATCTACACTAATAATACATCTAGCTTCTGTTCATTTGTTCAAGTGGTTCTAAAATCTCTAATATTGGGGCCAGAGAGACAACATAGAGGTAAGGAGCTTGCCTGGTATAGATCCCTACCACTATATATGTTCTCCTAAGAACCATAGGAAATGATTCCTGAGCACAAGGCCAGGAGTAAACTTGGAGTACAATCAGGTGGTTCAAATACAAAAATAAATTAAGTCTTACTTTTGGTTTGATTCTCTTGAATTCCTTTTTAGCCTTTAGTTGCCACATTCTTTGACTCTTCGGTGGAAATAAATTTCCTTTTTAGTTGAAGCTGCTATCCAGACCAATAGATGTAATCTTTGAAAGAATAAATGAGGAAAGTAGATTTGATGTGATTTCTGCTTGAATTGAGATGTATACATATGTATATATATACAGTCCAACACATGAATTGATTTGATTGAACTCAAAATTTTTATTAATTTGTGTCAAATTATGTTGGAATAATGTTGGATATCAAGTCTTCAAAGATCAATTATGTTCTTGCCATTCCACAAACTCACAACTAAGAAAAGTATATTCATGGTATACAATATTTCACAGGTAAGGTAACTTACGCCTTTGAGCAAATACATTATCACTCAAAGAGATGAGTGTTATAACTAAAGAAAGAATGGTTGTAGGGTCTAGAGAGGAACCTTGATGATTACAATGATGATAGAAGGGTGAATAAAATTTCAGAGATACTATGATCACCTTATGGAAAGCTATCCTCTCCTAATTTCTTGCTAATGGAACACTAATTTTGTTCAGATATCCATCAATCCATAAGGAATAAATTCTAACTAGCCTAAACTAGTCAAGGTAATTCCATTCCTCTTGCCAGAAATGTTTTAGATAGGAACTCAGACTCAAGAAAAATAAAGAAAAAGTCATCTGCCCATTCTTTTCATTGGGTTGTTTGGTTTTTATTGTTGAGTTCATGAGTCCTTGTAAATTCACACACCATTTATTAACTGTATAAGGTAAAAATACTTTCTTCCATTCAGCACACTGTCTTTCAGTAATATTTTCTTTCACTGTGAGACTTAAAACTTCACAGAAACCTTGTGAAATGGTATAGCCTCAATTGTATATTTGGCTTTTAGTCCTCTTTGCTATCAGGGTTGAGACCCTGAAGATATCCCTAATGCTGATTTCATTAAATGTATCACTTATGTCTTTCTCTGTATGTATTTTATGTTTTCAGATCTTAGATCCAGATCTTTAATTTGTTTTGAATTTATCTTTCTATATGGAGGTTATGGGTATATTTGGTAAATCCAGTTTTATTCTTTCATAGGGGCCGTACATTTTCTCAGTTCCAAAAAGATATGGCCATTTTCCATCTGCTCTTGTTGCCTGGATCTGATGACAGTGACAAATACTTTCTTAATAGCACAGGCACTTATTGACCTGAGTGGGGGCTAGTTTGAGAATGTTCATGGGTAGTAATAGATGCTTATGTGCAACATAGACTAAGTATTATGCATCATTTCTATTCTCATAAAATCTAATACATAGAAACAGGGACTAGAGGGCTGGGAGGAAGTGCACGGGGGTCCCCATCTCCTTGCCCCAGCCTAGGCAGTCCTGGGAGACTGTGAGTGAGTGGAACAGGGATGAGGGGGCCAGGAGGAAGTGCACGGGCATCGCCATCTTGCTGCCTCAACCTAGGCAGCCCAGGGATACTATCTAGTCAGCCCAGACCCATCACCCAATTTCCTCAGATAATCCACCCATAAAACATTAAAGCAAAACATTAAACCAGCTAGTAATATCCCTATCATACTCAGACAAGCCACTTGGATAGGCAAAATAAACTCAAAATCAAATATATTCTCAAGCACCTCTAATACCATCAGTACAGTGACCACTTTATTAAACAACCCGAAATCTCAACTTTTAAAACCACCAAATCAAAGAAATATGAGCAAACTAAGGAAGACCCTAGCAGCTGGGGAAATGGAGAGAAACCCTATCAAGTTTCCAAGTCCACCAAAACGCATTTGTCCAATAGATGAAAATTTAAAAGTGACAATAAATGTCCTAGCAATGGAAATCAAGGAATCACTAGCCTCTGAAATTAAGAAATCTAGAGATTAACAATTCAACCAACTCAAAGAAGAACTTTTACAGAAGCTGAAAGAATCCATACAACTGGAACTAGGGAAATAAAAAATATATTAGCAAGTCATTATAGCAGAATCACACAGTAAGAAGAGCTCATAGAGGAACTTGAAGAAAAGCTATAACACAACAATGACAAAGAAGTCAATAAGAAAGCAGGAGAAAAACATTGGAGGAAAAAATTAGGTACCTAATGAACAACAATAAAAGGAATAACATATGAATTGTAGAAATACCAGAAGGGATGGAAGAAGAGAAAGGAGAATAACAAGTAGTGAGGGAAATAATAGCAGAGAATTTTCCCACCCTCTGGAAAGAAAAATCCGTTCAAATCCAGGAGACAAAAAGAGTCCCTAATAAAATAGACCATAACAAGCCAACACCACAACATATGGCAATTCAATTGGCAAAAAATAAAGAGAAAGATGAATTATTTAAAGCAATAAGGGAGAAAAACTCTCAAGTACAAAGGAAGGGTCATAAGAATCAAACCAGACATCCCATTTGAAACAATTCAAGCAAGAAGACAGTGTTTAAACTACTGAATGAAAGAAACTTCCAACCTAGAGTCCACTACCCGGCAAAACTCTCATTCATATGGGAAGGAAAATTAAAAACATTTCAGACAAGAAAGAACTCACACTATTTGTGCTAACCAAACCAACTCTAAATGAACTACACAAAGATTTGTTACACAATCCAAACCCTCAATTGTAACAACCACTCTACTCAATACAACAGCTCAACAGCCCACTCTGTCAATAATCTCCTTATATGTCAATGGGCTAAATTCCCCAATTAAAAGACACAGAGTAGAAGGTTGGATCAGAAAACAAAACCAGATATCTGCTGCCTGCAAGAAACACACCTAAAAGAACAGGATAGACACAGGCTTGGAATAAAAGGATGGAAATCAATTATTCAAGCCAAAGGAAAACAAAAAAATCTGGGACAGCCATTCTTATATCAGACCAAATTGCATTCGACCTCAAGAAAATGCTCAGAGACCAAGAGGGTCACTACCTACTGATCAGGGGACCATTAGACCAGGAAGTGCTGATCAATATTTATGCGCCAAAAGCTGAGTCAGCAAAATATGTAAGGCATCTGCTCTCAAACCTAGAAAAACACATGGAAGCAAACGTGATAGTAGTAGGAGATTTCAATACTCCACTATCACCCCTACACAGATCCACCAGGCAGAAAACTATCAAAGACATAAGAGCCCTAACTGAGAAATTAGAGGAAATAGGTCTAATGAACATATACAGGGCATTCCACCCCAAGAAAGCAGAATACACATTCTTCTCAAGTATACATGGAACCTTCTCTAGAATAGACCATGCCTTAGGATATAAATCTAATTTATATAAAATTACAAATATAAGGATTATTAGAAGCAACCTATCAGATCATTATGCAACAGATCAAGATTGACTGTAAAAAGAAACTGTGGAGAAAATCTAACACGTGGAGATTAAACAACATGCTAGTCAACAACAGTTGGATCAAAGAGGAAATCAAGGAAGAAATAAAAATATTTCTTAAGTTGAATGACAATGAAGAAACAAATTGTCAAAATCTGTAGGACACAGCAAAAGCAGTAATTAGGGGGAAACTCATAGCAATACAGGCCTATGTCAGGAAAGAGGAAAATGACAAAATCAGGAATCTACAAGGGCACCTTAAAGATCTGGAAAAACAGCAGCAAAGGAACCCAAACACAGTCAGAAGTAGAGAAATAATAAAAACCACAGCAGAAATAAACAACATAGAAACAAAGAAAACAATACAAAAATTAATGAGACCAGGAGTTGGATTTTTGAAAGAATAAACAAGATAGACAAACCACTAGCAAGACTTACCAAAAAAAAGGGGGAAACACCCAAGTAAATAGGATCACAAATAAAAGGGGAGAGATTACATCAGAACCCCAAGAAATCCAAGCCATCATGAGGGAGTATTATGAACAAATGTACTCAGGCTAGAGAATCCTGAAGAAACCGACAGATTTCTGGAAAAACATCAGAACTGAACATCATACTCAAACTCAATGACAACAAAATCTATCCCTAATCCACAGCAAGCTGTACAAGTGGGGACTAGTTACACTAATATTCTGGGGGCTAAAGGAGGGATATATGGGATGCATACTTGGAACAGGGGTGGAGGGAGGACATCACTGGTGGCGGGCATGCCCTTGATTTATTGTCACTATGTACCTTAAATATTACTGTGAAATATTTGTAATTCACTTCGGCCACAATAAAAATTTTAAAAAACTAATACATAGAAAATAGTACTTATGAATAATAAATACATAGAAATTCTACTTGCTTTAATCAACCATTAAGCCATAGTACTTACTATTCCTAGAATTTCTAGAAATATCTATTGAATAAAGCTTTCCATTTTGAGGGGAGTGGGAAACATCTGGCAATGCAGTGAAATTGCTCCTAGCTCAGCACACAGGAATCACTTATGGCTTGGGGAACCATATGGGATGCCAGGGATCTAACACAGTTCAACTGTATGCAAGGTGAGCACCTATCTACTGTACTATCTTTCTGTTTTTGTAAGTTTTCACAAACATACAAAGAAGTTAAGAAAAGAAAATTAAGAAAGATAATATAGATCTATGTTATCCAATATGGTAGTCCTTGGACACATGTGACTATCTAAATTCACTTAGACATATTTAAAATTCAGTTCCCCTGTCACATTAGTCATATGAAGTGTTTAACTACCTCCATGCTGGACAGTATAAAAAGAGAGCATTTACATCATTCTAGAAAGCTTTTCTGGACAGTGTCAGAGCTCAACCTAGTGCTTCATAAATGTAAAGCAGTTCTCAATCCTTGGGCCACACCCCTAGGTGCTCTATTGGAATCCAGTGCTTACTCTTAACAGGCTCTTAGTATTTTCTGTGTTGCTGCGTGAATTAGTGAGTGTACTTCGTTGATCACTTCAATTTCATAAGTGTCTAAAGACAAGATAGAGTAGAGAGCCCTTGGGTGTGGCTCAGGGACTTAGTCCTGCCTTACATATAGGAGGCCACTATTTTGAGCTCTGTCTCAGTGTCACCACCAAATGTGTGAACACCACAACCAAATTTGTGATCGCAGGTGCCCTGTAGCAACAATACCAACAAACGATAGCAAAAAATATAGCTAAATGGATCCTATCGATGAA
This sequence comes from Suncus etruscus, assembly GCF_024139225.1. Lineage (NCBI taxonomy): Eukaryota > Metazoa > Chordata > Mammalia > Eulipotyphla > Soricidae > Suncus > Suncus etruscus. Next base: position 135,742,335 of record NC_064850.1, on the reverse strand, counting down.
AGTACTAGAACTAAATATGGGACAGATTAGCAAAAACAGTGCCCTACTTTTTGTTAAAGATGCTGAAATAGCTAGAAAATCCCCCCCCCCCAAAAACAGAATTTCTTTCTGAAAGATTTCTAGAATGGTCTACCAACTCCAAAGCTAAATCTATGCTGAACTAATGAACTTGAACTGAAGTGTTCATCCCCTTTGGGCCTCTGCTTTACAAGATTTTGGTTTCTATATTCTTTAATAGTTTGTCAATGATTTGGTTTTCCCAATAGACAGCTTATGTTTAATCTTCTTTTTTTTTTTTTCAAATTGCATCAGGAAGTTTCACTAGACATGAGGGAACTGAGATGATTCTCCAAGCCCCAATGAACTTAATGTCTCTTCGAGTCTGAGGAAGCTATTCCATGAGTATGAAAACAGGAAATCTAGATTCAGAATCAACTCCATCCTTAGCTGTGTGACCAAGAGCAAGTGCTTTGACTGCTTCTAGCCTGCTTTTTTTCCCATCTAAACCCTGAGGTGTTTTGTTTTGTTTTGTAAGTTCTATAAGTTCTATAAGATTCTTCCAAATTGTGAAAGGCCTAGTGTGAGTTTCCTTTTGCCCTTTTCTCTATCTGGACAGATGGTTGGTCAGCAAATTGGTTTCCAGAAGACACACAGCAAACATGAGGCCTTCCACTTCCTTCCCTAGTACAGAATCTACTGCCCAAGTTCAGAAATATGCACCCATTTCCTGGGTTTGCTTTTTTGTTTAGTTTTGGGCCATACCCAGAGGTTGTCAGACTTACTGTGATCCAATATGGTAGCCCTTGGACTACCTGGTGATTCTCAGGGGATCATATGAGATGCCAGGAATAAAACCCAGGTTGGTCATACACAAGGTAAGTGGTTTACCCACTGTACTATCAATCTAACCCTGATTTTTTAATAAATAAGTTATAAACTTGTACACACCTATCAATAAGGGAAAACCCTAAATCTAAAGATAAATAAGTCCCTGAACACCAACAACCAAGTCTCAGGGGAACCCTGGTAAGTAGTGAGTGGCCTCATCCCCACCTCTGTACATTTCCTTCTTCATACTAAGACCCCTTTCTCGTGCTGAGTGTGATTCTGAATCCAAAACAAAGTAAAGGTGCTCCCAACCAGTAGTGCCTCAATGGTGCATGAATCCCTTGAATTTGTGGAAGTTCTACACACAGGCTTCAGTACTGGAATCTTGCCATGTCTCTTGACACCTGTCCCACTCAAGCTTCACATTTCTTTCTCAGCACCAAACACCCTTTTTTGCTGGCATGCATTGCTCTCAGTGGCTGTGCTGCAAGTGTACCCCTACCCCTCTTCTCACTTCTCTCTGACCTATTTCAGTCTTCCTCGTTACACATCACTCCATAGGATTCATGAATCCCTTCCCTGAAATGGTTAGAAGCACTCAGAAGGAGGTGTGCAACTAGGAGAGAGGAATTAAGGGAGATGGGGCCCAGGATATAGGACTGGAAGAACGGTAAGTGCTTGGAAGCAAGCTTGGTTTGATTATAAGCACATACAGGGAGCCAAGAATAGCCCCTGAGCATATAGCCCTATGCAGTCCAACCCACAAAGTGTGAGCACTCTCACCTCCGAGAGAGACTTGGATTTGAAGTGAGGGGGTCTGTGCTAATAAAAATGGCCAGTAATAATGGAAGTCATTTTAATCCCCTAATAATACATTTGTGTACATAACTTTCTTTCAGGTTGATAGTAATCTGAATACATGCAGACGTTCTTTATTTTTATAAGGGTCTTTTCCAGGGATGTTCAAGAGACCCAGCATTACTCCTAAGCGATATTAACCCCATGAGGTGAGTGTGACAGTTTTATGTCAGTGCTGGAGGCCAGCAGGGCCATAGCTCAGAGGACTATAAAGAGCCAGGGATCAAACTCAGGCCCTCATTATGCCAGGCATATGTTCCTCCACTTTGAATTATCCCTAACACCTAACTCTTTTAAATGTAATTATCAATTGATAAATCTTTCAGAGATTGAACTTTTATAAAATTTGGAGTGGGATTTAAATTTTGCTGGGAACCAAACCCAGGTTCTTATACACATGCAGCATGTGCTCTGACATGAGCCACATGCCCAGTGTGCACGCCCTTGGGAAAGTCACACTACTATGGACATAGTTGTCTAACCTGCATAGTATTCTGTCACTTTCACAAATGAATTTTGGCAAATGTAAATTAACTTTCATTCTATAAGCATCTAGTGGGTATTCATAACAATATGCTCTATGAAATACTACTCAGAGCTGGAGAGAAAGCACAGTGCGTAGTTGCTTACATGCAACTAATCTGGGTTTAATTCCAGTACTCCATATGGCCTCTTGAACTCCGCCAGAAGTGATGCCTGAGCAGAAAAACAGAATTAAGCTCTGTGTGTGTGGTGTGACCCCAAAACAAATCAAACAAAAATACTATTCAACACATTTAACAACTTTCATTAGACCTAAAATTATTTTTCCCCAATTGAACATTTGCACAATTATAGCACTTTTTCCCCACTTTTTGGCATGCCACAGTTAATAGCATAAACAGTTTTGTTTATTTTGATCATTAATTACACAACAATATATTTCAATTCAATATCTCTTTAAATTTTTCAATTTTCATCTTAAACCTCTATCCATTAAACTATATCATACTTTTTGGAGCTTGAGATGAAAAAATTTAATTAAGCTTTTTATTGTTATATCATTAAATTAAATCAATTTAAAAATAGATGGAAAAGTACTTAAAACATGTATCCAGTTAACCTCAACTATAATATGTAACACCTGATAGTAGCATACAGTGAAATTATTTTATTTTTATGTGTGATTAACAATTTTCTTTTCTTTTTTTAAATAATTTTTATTGCTACCAAAGTGAATTATGAATCTTTCACAGTAATATTTAAGGCACAAAGTGACAATAAATCAGGGCTATTCCCACCACCAATTTTGTCCTTTCTCCACCCCTGTTCCCAGCATAATCCCAAATATCCCTAATTTTTTCCTCACCCCTCGAATGCTAGTGTAACTGCTCCCCTCTTTTTATAGCTTGTTGTAGATTGGGTATCTATTCTGTTATCAATGACTTTGGGTTTGGCGTTTAAGTCTGATCATTTTTTATTTCCACTCAGTGTTCACACTACTATTTGGTCCTGGTACCCTCCATTTTCCCTCCTCAATTGCTGAGGCAGAACAAGATTATTCAAATTTTATGGTTCTGTTGGGAAAAATAAAAAAACTTGGAGGATTACATCTAGAGATTATAAATATTAATTTAAAAGGAGAAATGGAGAAATAAAAAGAAAAACAAAACAACCAAGCAACTACCAAAAAAAGCACCCAACTACTAAAAACATACTTGCTACTGAACTTTTCCTTCTTTTATTTATTTTCCATCTCTTTAGTTTTTCTATTGTCTTAATAACTTTGCTTTGGTCATCTTGAAACAAATGTATTATGATCAGTTATGTCAATTATGTGATACATTTTCTTTAAATAAAGTTAATTAAAAATAAAATGGCAAAAAAAAAGAACACCCCAATTTAACAGACTGGATATAAGAAGAGCTTACTAAACCTTCTGCCATTGTTTTAATTATTTCATTGCTTATACAATAATTTTCACAGTGAGTCTGCTACTTTACTTTTTTCTTTCCTCCCTTCCACTTTTTTTTGAGGGGGTTGGTTTAGGGGCCACATCTGGTGACACTCAGGGGTTACTCCTGGCTATTGCTCAGCAATCACTCCTGGCTTGGGGGACCATATGGGATGCTGGGGGAACGAATCGCTGTCCATCCTAGATCAGCTGCATAAAAGGCAAACACCCTACCGCTGTGCCACCGCTACAGGCCCCACTTTATTTTTAATTTCCAATTTTTTAGAATAGATTTGCTTTCACTTATCTGAAAACAAATGCATTGTGATTAACAATGTCAACTATGTTATGCATCTTCTTTAAATAAATAAAAATTTTTAAAAGGCCACAAGTTTTAAAGCTTTTACAGTACAATGTCACATTACCATGAACCAGAATGAAATCTCTGTGTACTTCACTTTGGAGTGTGACATATCTATCAGAATTGCAAATTCTAAAAAATCCTGGGAAACTGCAGCCACATTCTATGACATAGGACCCAGTTGAGCAAGCAGTATGTGAAGGATATGTGTTATGCAACCCACTATTTTCCTCTGTAATGAAACATTTCCAAAGGAAACATGTCGTGTTTACATGCTAGACTTTCAGCTACACCCAACATTCCCTTCAACCCCACCCAGACACCCACCCTACCATATTAGTGCCTGCAACCCTGAAAGCTGGGGAGGAGAGCTCACTTTGACAAGCTAACAGGCCCACAAAAGAATGTTAATCCCCTCCGGTCTCTGTTTTCTGTTGCCAAAAGCCAACAGAATTTCAGAGGAAGATGAGCCTCTGACCAGAATGAAGGAACCAACAACATAAGAACTCTGTGCTCCATGGCTTACTAAATATCCTGAGAAGAGTGCCTTTACCTTTCGCATGAAATGCATTCTGCTTGTGAGGGGGCCAAAGGGCATGTGGAAGCATATACCATAGTCTCTGTTACCCATGTCTCCTATTCTCACTCCTGCCTTCAACATCAAAACAAAGCAAATTAAAAATCTCAAACTTTATTCAACTAAACAAAGCACCAGGTACATTCTCTTAAATCTGAAATTTCAGCTCACACAATCAATCTGTGTGTTTAAAAGTACAAATCTATGTAATCAGTGCTAATGTAAGTAAAGAGTAAATACATAAAACATAACTTGAAAAAATCAAAAGAATAATGTCCTCTAGTAGGAGGACATTTTAGTAGGAGTTGAGAGATACTATAGTGGGAGCTTGCCTTGCACTCAGCCTATTCCAGGCATCCCATACAGTTACCTGAGCACCAGGAGTAATTACTGGATGCAGAGCCAGAAGTAATCCCTGAGTACTGCTGGATGTAGCCCCTCCCAAAAAAGAAAAAAGAAAAAACATACTTAAAATCTGAGAAGAATAATTATGCTGCTTGCATGAATAACCTCTAATATTTCCCTTAACAAATTACTACTTACACAAAATTATACTTTCCAATTTACTTACCTGTATCTTCCAGTAGATTGTAAGATTCGTGAGTGAAAGTCTGGTGTAGTTTTTGTTTAATACTAAAACCAAGAAGTTTTTCATAGTGCATAACTCATAATAAGTAATATAAATTCATGCATGCTAACTTGGGTAAATGCATAAATAATGGGCTGATATACATGAATGGGCAAAGGATGTTCTTTGTTCTTCACATTGATGTGAAGTCTTAAACACTTCCTATGATGTTTTCAAAACTTACCTTATTTAACATTCTAGCATTTATTCAACATTCCCTAGAGAGTCCAAGCATAATCAAGTACAAGAAATTGTAACCAGAATTCGATTTAACATTGTGTGGAGAAGATGGAAAGGGTTTGTGGGGTCCCTGAGACTACAGTAGAAGGACGTGAACACTCTGGTGGAAGTATGGGATTGAAATTCTGTATGCATGAACCTCTATAGTTAACACTATTATAAATCACAGTGACTATATTGGTTTTTAATTTAAGGAAAGAAAATTGTAATTAGCAACATTCTTTTTCATTGAAAGCACTATATATTAGAGAAATGTGAATGAGAGCAAAAGAATAGATGATAGAAACAAATTGGAAATTTTATATATAGATTAAGCAATAGAAACTGGAGAGATAATACAGCAAATAGGTGAGAACTCAAAAAAGAGGCAGGCACCTGGCAGTCTTTGACCAGACTGCGAACAGAAATATCACAAACAGCATCTGTCTCTTCCATTTCCAAGTGAAACTAAGACACCAGGAGTCCAGCCAACCTTCCTCATGTGTAAATACTACATAAAGACATGGCAAGCTGGGCATTTTCAGGCCTTGATCATCAGCCCTTACTCTATGTTCACCAGATCTCCTTCTGTCAGGAAGTTAGAATTTTTTTTTCCGTTTTTTTTTTTTTGGGGGGGGTGGCCACACCCGGCGGTGCTCAGGGGCTACTCCTGGCTGTCTGCTCAGAAATAGCTCCTGGCAGGCACGGGGGACCATATGGGACACCAGGATTCGAACCACCCACCTTTGGTCCTGGATTGGCTGCTTGCAAGGCAAACGCCGCTGTGCTATCTCTCCGGGCCCGGAAGTTAGAAATTTTAAAGCATGTATGAGGGAAATGCAGAGCCTGTTTAGAGTACAGGCAGGGGGTCGGGTGGGGAGGAGGGAGATTTGGGACATGGGTGATGGGAATGTTGCACTGGTGATGGGTGGTGTTCCTTTTATGACTGAAACCCAAACACAATCATGTATGTAATCAAGGTGTTTAAATAAAAAAAAAATAATGTTAAAAAAAAAGAAATTTTAAAGCATACTGGGATATTATACTCATGTGAGACACGTGCAACCTCAGAATATATTGCTTTATAAGTGGAATGTCAAATTCAAACACTATGTCATAGTATGTCTTTGGTTGTCTCACAGAAGATGGTACCACATGTCATCTGAACCAGTGATGACTTCTTCCACCTCTGGAAGTGTCTATTGGAACTCTAAAATAGTCAAGATCAGATTCTGACATTAGTCATCCCATTGATCACCAGAGTTTATAAAACTGATCTGGCTGGGTAGGTTCCTTCCTCCCTGTCCACTCCATATCTTCTCCCCCAAAGTTGCTTGTTTCATAGGAGAAGTTGGTCTTCCTCAAATAGAGATGTGCCACTCTGGTTGAGAGTATTCTAGTAGCTGCAGTCCCCTGATAGAACTTCTAACAAACTCTCATGGTCCATTTGTAGGAAAACATAGGGTTATTGAGCTTTTAAGTCTCCAAGCACATCCAAATGAGACACTGCATGTGGCATTTTGTCTTTCTTTAAAAAGAAATGAACATATAAATAAAATAGTCAAGATTTTGTAGTGAAAGGGACCTTGAAGTTCATCTAGTTCAAACTTCATCTTGTCATTCTAAAAATAAGACAACTAGTACTAAAGAAGTGATATGATTTATTGAAATTTAGTCTGTCAGCCCTCTGGATTTCAAAGTAAACATTGCAATTTGATAACAAAGAAAAGAGAATGAGCATGAAATTCTCATTTATTAATTCTTTTTTGAGGTCACAGATGGAAAGAAAAAGCAAGAGTGCTTCTGTATCAAGTATTGCTGCCCATGGCAACACTCTGGTCCCTGGAGACTAATGAGGAACTCTGGAGGAAGTTATTCATTTAATCTATCATGCAGGTCATGTTCTGCCTTTAGTCTTCAGACACAATTCTTTTTTGATTTTTTTGCCACAAGGCCAGATGGCAGGATATGGCTGCCAAAAGATTAAGATTCATGTCTCACTCAAGGACAAAGAAATTGTGAGCATCTCAAAACCTGCTCATTAAGCCCTTCTCCTCACTCTGACCTCCACTGTAAATTATTGCGGAGATTATTTCAGTATGTTAAATACATACTGCCCTAAGTGCCAATAAAATCCTGTGGAAGCTCTTAAAGTGTTTGTGTTAATGAGACAGAAATCAGTCCAATGTAGATAGGAATTCAATGTTGGCATGTAAACACCCCTTTTCTACTATGAGGTTTCTAAACATAAACTTCAGGACAGCACAAGGACCCCATGTTCTCTCATGTTGGGACTTCCACATGGCCTTTGTGTTCCTGAAATCCATGACCAGATGGAACTGGGTGTCACCATATACATATGTAACCAACCAACTTGGAGCATTTCAGGATAAAGTGAAGAAAAGAACAGCAAATTTTTCCATATGCATAAACTAAAAGTTCAAGTATGGCATACTGATCCTCTCCAGTTTCTTTTTCCCCTGTTTCAAGCAAAATTGTTATTCACATCCCAAAATGATCGTTTCCAGTCTCATTACCAGAATTTGAGTACCTCAACCACACAAAAGTGTGTCCTTTTTATGTTCAGAAAATTAATAAACTGAACGATTTGACACATAGAGAAATAGTATTAAAGCCAGTGTAAAGAGACACTTTTTTTGGGAGTTGGATTGAGGTCTGGTTATCTGAAAGTTCCCAAAAGAGGATGGCTATCTTTAAGCCCTATATAGGGAGTTCAGGAAAAGATGGTACATTGACAATTCTCTGCAATAAGTAATCCACACAGATTTTTTGTTTGTTTGTTTTTGGGTCACACCCAGTAGTACTCAGGGGTTACTTCTGGCTTTACGCTCAGAAATTGTTCCTGGCAGGCTCAGGGGACCATATGGGATACAGGGATTCGAACTACCATCCTTCCACATGCAAGGCAAAAGCCCTACCTCCATGCTATCTCGCTGGCCCCCCCACAGATTATTAAGGAAATAGCAGGCAAGAAAATCTACACTGCAAACTGTTCCCCACAAACCAGTTGCTCCAACAAACGGAACCAGAAGCCAAGATGACAGCCCCAGTGTAGCTCTCCTGCCTTCAATTTATTGAAATCTAAATTCAAGCCCCTCCCCTAGGGAAGGGGAAAATACTCAACAGAAACTGGTTGAGATACAAAAACAAACGAGAAACAAATGGGGATTAATTCAAAAGGTCTCAATTTACTTAATAGTTCCCACTTTTTAATTCTCTAAAAAAATAATAGAAAGTAAGCAATAGGCCCTGAAAAGACAAGGGAAAAATGCCAAATAAATAGCAATAATTTGCATAGGTGCATCAAAAAATAAAAATGTAAAAAAAAAACTTTAGGCATAGTAACAAGGTGTTCCTACCCTAAAACACGAGTCAACTAGAGGTCCAGAATAATTCAGAATCCCCATTGTACATTATATAAAGTTCTCATAAAGTCTTCCTTTGTAGACCAAAGTCAGAATTTATGGATCTGGAAGAATATGAAGATCCATAAAGTAATTGGAGAATCGCACAGAAATCCACAATTAGAAAACTCAGGAAGAAAGGAAGTCTTTATATCCTTAGATGTAAGGAAGTCCACCCAGCAGGCAAGATGAAGTTTATCATTAGGTCACAATCTCAGGGTGGCACATCAGTTAAATGTAAGAGCACAGATTTGAGCCCTATCCTGGAAGATGGTACATGTACCTCACATGTTACTGGAGGAAAAAATTGCAGAATCCACCAATGGACACTTGAGGTTTTGGCACTGAAGAAAAAAGACTTCTCAAGCTCTTCATTCTTAGCCAGAATCCATGCAGAATTCCATGATAAATCAAAAATCTTGGTACAAGGTAGAGGGGAAGTTAGCCAATTAGTGATTGATGGGAGCTCAAGTCAATTAACCAAGACTAAATGTTTCAGGTAAAGAACCTTCTAGAAAATATGTGAGGTTCCATCTTTAATGGATAGACACTCCTATTCTGTACCTACATATTTTTCCAATTTAATGTGCCCATGCAAAAAATATTGCCAAAAAAACATAAAGAAAAGGAATTGGGATAATGACGATAAACCAACAAAAATCAATAACACATTTTCATCCAAAAATATAAAAACTATAATATAAAATAGATTTCTACAAGAAAAATAGGGGAAATTATTTACATAAGAAAATAAAAAGTAAAGGCAAATACAAATAAAAATATTCAAATAAAATATACACAGAAGTCAGTATCTTCTTAAAGTTCATTTGAAAAAGTTCTGGAATTAAGAATCCAAAAAGCCAATTTCTGCTAATAATGTAGTTTTAAGGAGTCTGAGCAAACAGTTCATAAGTGTCACTGGATAGCAGAACTCTGAAAGATATGAATCTCTTCAATAGGCAGAAACCAGAAGCTAACAGTTGAGTAAGGAGGAGATAACTGGAGGAGATGAGGAAGTTTCTGTATGGAGAAGGGTAAGGGCTGAGAGAAGAGAGGATTAGTTCTGGCAAAAAAAACATCAGTTATGTGAGAAGTGAGAAAAAGTCTTCCATAAAAATTTACAATATATTATACAGACAAAAGACAATACAAAAAATGAACAGATATAAAAGTGGCCAGCACATGCATACACTCTCACACACACATTAAACAAAGATTTTAATTGCAGTGGATCCAATGGTAACAATTGAAAAAAATAGCTGGAACAATTTAAAGTGCTTCAATATGTGTGTGTGACAAACCAGGTAAAAGGATCACTTTAAATCAAATATATATATATATAATAAAACAAAAAAGTGTATATATATATATATATATATATATATATATATATATATACACACTTTGGTTTTTTTGTTTATTTGGTTTTTGGTTTTTGGGTCACTCCTGGCAGCGCTCAGGGGTTACTCTTGGCTCTATGCTCAGAAATCGCTCCTGGCAGGCTCAGGGGACCACCGATCTTCTGCATAAAAGGCAAACACCTTACTTCCATGCTATCTCTCCGGCCCCTATATATACACTTTCTGTCAATCAAAGCAAATTTAAAAGCAAATTCCATGGATATAACAGGTATGAAAATGTTATTCAAAATACCAAATCATAAATTTACAAACATTAAGAATTGTTGAAAAGCACTGAAAAAGGAGTCTACATTACGAAGTATCATTTCATCAGAACTATACATCCAGTTTCTATCCTGCAAATCAAGCTTAGATGAAATATCCGAAGAGTATAAAATGTAAATTTAAATATATGAATATTTCATAATATTAAGATATGAATCAACATGAATTCATATAGAAGTCACTTTTCAGGGGATCCCTGTAAAGAAAAATAATGATCAGATTCAGCATCAGTAAAGAAGCAACAGCAAAGAAGTAGCAGCAGTAGCATCAGCAAAGGGAAGCACTCAGCAAGGAAGCCTGGAGAAGCAGCTTAAAGAGACAGCAGCAGAGAGAGCCAGAGAAAGAACAGAGAAATGGCTGCTTGGAAAAGGCCAGCATAGAAGCTATGTGAGGAAATGTATATGTTAGGTTAGGACTGTGAAATAAAGCTGACTGACTCCTGGAACTTCATCTGACTGCTTTGTGAATCTCTTCACCATCACCACTCAACCTTCAGACCCGCCAGGCCATAGGGGCTGCAGGAGCCAGGCTGAGCCAGCTGAGAAAAGCCTCACCATCCCCCTACCATGGTACTCTCGGACTCATTAATTTATTTATAACAACAAGCCAGTGCACAAGTGATATATTTACAATTGTCTCACATTATGCTGTGTTTCGCATGGAAAGATGAATATGGGCCCAGAGAGATAGCACAGCGGCGTTTGCCTTGCAAGCAGCCGATCCAGGACCAAAGGTGGTTGGTTCGAATCCCGGTGTCCCATATGGTCCCCCGTGCCTGCCAGGAGCTATTTCTGAGCAGACAGCCAGGAGTAACCCCTGAGCACCTCCGGGTGTGGCCCAAAAACCAAAAAAAAAAAAAGATGAATATGAAAGTTATATGGTCTTGAGCAAGATCTCTGCAATCTCAATAACAAGTTTTCTGGTGTGTAAACACTGATCAATGGAAATGAAGGGATTCCTTAAAAGAATGTGAAATTTTCGGTGAAGATGAAAAATTTGGTTCTCCATGCTAGAAGGTAAGCAGCCTTACATTTGAGATTCTCCATCACAGACTGGACCCATTAGATCCTTGCACAGTCTCTTCCCTTCCCTCTTTCCTTGGGGAAAGAACACTGCATAAGGTTACAGGTACAGGAAGCTTTGTCCAGCTCCTAAAGGCCTATTGCACATGCACAGGAGCTGTATGGAGGAACTAAACTGATACGAACCTGAGACTTTGATGCTGTGGTAAAGATGGCCAAAAAAAAAAAAAAATCCGAGGATTTTTTCCTGGCATCTTGACATGGTATGCCAGGAGGCAGGTGGGTCATGTTCTGAGCAAGTGAGCAGCATAAGGGAGAACTAAGGTCTACAGACTTTTTGTCTTCATCTGGGTTAGGAGGTCTAGACTCATTAGAGAGCTAAACCTTATTTTAATAGTCCCACATTACTGCTTTTGGTTCATAAGTTAGACACAACCATATACTCTGAAGTACCATGTAGGCAAGGGTTTTCAGAGCCTCTTCTTGTGTCTGGTCAAGGAAACATTACTCCTTAATAAAAGTCCCCTTATGTATAAACTCAAACCAATTTAGCATTGACTAGACATGACACATACAAAGTACTGGGTTATACCCTTCATAATTACTATGCCCAAAGAGAGTTACATAGAACATAATATAGTTACAGTACCAGGTATACTATAACTATAAAAAAAATTTGGTTCTATACAGGTCATGTAGATTCCCCTTTCTGGAAAACATTCACCAAAACAAAGACCTCCAATCCTGACTCATCCCTAGATTCAAAATTCTCTTGATTTCCTTTGTAGCTCACACATCAGGAACATGCAACAACCACAAAACATTGTCTTAATTCTGCCCTTTAAAAATACATTTGGGGGGCCAGAGCAATAGTGCAGCAGTAGGGCATTTGCCTTTCATGCAGCTAATCCAGAATGGACCTCAGTTCGATCTCCAGCGTCCCATATGGTCCCCAAGCAAGGAGCAATTTCTGAGTGCATTCCAGGAGTAACCCCTGAGCATCACCGATGTGATCCAAAAGCATAAAAAAAATACATTTGGGATGAACTGAAAGTGAGAATCTAAGCTTTTCTAGCTCCCTTCATGGCAGGCTTCAGTCCTGTAATAGCCATTTGCACTGACAAAATCACCAGTTGTGGTTTCAAACCACATTTGTACAAGCCATCATTTTCCCTTCTCAGATTTCTAGACTCTGTTCTCAAATGCAGACCAGGCTTATGAAGTTGTGCAAAGTTCAGGAAGTAAATTCCTCTGTAAGAACGTGATTTATAACATTATAGTTATAAGCCTGGACAGTGTCAGAATAAATCCAGTTCAATTTTTCTTCAAGTTCCTCTTCATCATTTATCTTTCCATTATTTCCCATCCCTGCCTTGTCTAATTCACTCCAGCACACACACACACACACACACACACACACACACACACACACTATACATTCCACATGAGTGTGAAGTTCACGGCATATTGTATTTTTTTTCTCCATGGCACAGATAGACAGAGTCTCTCCCTAGGGACTGCATTCCCATTTCTGTGATTTTACTCACTGACCAGGCATGGGACCCAGTTGGAAAGCCGAGCCTGAAATTTCATTTAAGGCCATGCTATGGTAAATGTTTTCACATAGATATGGTCCATGCATCAGTAGCTGCTCAAGCAGTCTAAAACCAACCAGACTTTGTTGTAATCCTTGAAGGAACAGATAATTTTACAAATAATCAAAAAAAAAGCAACTAATAAGTAACCATATGTCACTCATACAGAAGAAGCAGAGCCAGGAATCAGAGGCATTGCTACAGCTGCCAAGAGTCTTAGCACTGTACACACACCACTGGGTTCTGATTGTCTGTCCTTGGATAGACTTCTGGAAATGAGGCCATGGGAGCAATACAAATTTGGTTTTGTCCTCATGAAAAATTCCTGGCAAAGAAGTCAAGAGCATTCAATGGAACAATTAGTTTCTTCAATAAAAGTTGTTGAGAAACCTGGACCATCACAAGAAAAATAATTAAACAAGATCACATTTTCTCTCACCACTCCCTCAAGGTAATTCCATTTCTACTTCATTGCATGTAAAACTGAAACAATAAAACTCTCAAAAGATAGTTGCAGTCTATTCTAGTTCTCTGCTGGATTAGAGAACATGCATTGCATGCAGGAAGCCCAAGTTTAGTCCCTAGCAGTTCATAGTCCCTCAAGCACCACCAAGGGTCAGCCCTAAACTTTTAGTCAGGCATAGCTCCCAAATATGAAAGAAATTATTGAAGAAATTATAACCCCAAAAATTACTCTCTCTCATCTATCACTCTATCTTGGTTTTAGGGCCACATTTGGCAATGATTAGAGCTTACTTACTCCTGGCTTTCACTCAGAACCACCATGCTGAAAGTCAACCGCAGGTTGGTCATATGCAAGGCAAGAGCACTCCCTACCTACTGTCCTGTTGTTCTAGCCCTTCCTCTTGCCTCTTAAAGATGATTCAGTAGTTGCTAATACATAAGGGTAAAGTATGTCTCCATACAACTCAGAGAATAGATAGTACAAACTCCTCTTTGGATCTTACCTAAAGACATTGAAATAAATAATAAGCCACACCCAACCCACATCCTACAACCAACACCAAGTGAACTCATCTGCTTGTTCTACAGCATTTTATTCAATCACAAGACACCTTCAGATTCCACAATAACAGCCCAGAGGGAATACACCAAATTAGATGGGCGAGTAGCACAAAACCCAACTAAAGGTCAATAAACAAAATAACACAGAAAGTTCAACTAGCAACAAATAGCTTGATAAACCCTCAGACAATTATTTTAATTGACCCCATGATGAGATATAACTTTTTCTTTTTTATTGACATTCATGGATCACTCCTGACTATGCTCTCAGAAATCACTCCTGGCTTGAGGGACCATAAGGGACAATGGAGGATCCAACCGCAGTCGACCCTAGGTTAGTGTGCACAAAGCAAATGCCCTACTGCTTGCGCCACCGCTCCAGCCCAGATATAACATTTTTTTTTTTGGTTTTTGGGCCACATCCGGTAACGCTCAGGGGTTACTCCTGGCTATGTGCTCAGAAGTTGCTCCTGGCTTGGGGGACCATATGGGACACCGGGGGATTGAACCGCGGTCCGTCCAAGGCTAGCACAGGCAAGGCAGGCACCTTACCTTTAGCGCCACCGCCCGGCCCGATATAACATTTTTTAACAATTTTTCTTTTACTAAGGTATTTTTCAATAATTCTATTAGCCATTTAATTGTAACAAACCACATAAAATAAATTATTTTGTACCTGCTAAGAGGGCAGACTTAGGAGGTGGAGGATTAAAACAATGGTGGAGGGAAGGAAGGTCACACTAGTGGTGAGATTGGTGTTGGAACATTTAATGACCAAGACAAATGTAACAACTTTGTAAACCATGGTATTTAAATAAACTAAAAAATTTTAATTTACATTTTTACTTATTATAAAGCTATCTGGAGTAGGAAAGATGCATGCAATTCACACAATCAAGAAATGTAATATCTATAATATATGAAGAATTCATAAAATTCAGTAAAGTAAAATAACTCTTTTGGGAAAATATCTGAATAGATACTTCTCCAAAGAAGATATACATGTGGACAACAGGTACATGAAAACAATATTTATCATTCCTATTCTCAGGAAAATTCAAAGAAAATAGTGAGATACACTTTACACCTGTGAGAATAGCTTATTTCAAAAAGGCAATAAACAGCAATTACTGGAGTGAAGTGGGGAAGAGGAGGAAGCCTTTGTACACTGTTGGTGGAATGTAAATAAAGCATCCATTATGAAAAATAAATGCAGATTCCTCAAAATAAAAATAGAAATTCCATATGATTTGGTCTTAGAGTCCAATGAATTAATGCACTTGCCTTGTTCAGTCAATCCTGACCCAATTCCAGGTACTCATAAGGTCCTCCAAGAATCTCCAGGAGTATTTTCTGAAAAAAGAGCTAGGAGTAGATGATGAGCACCACTAGGTATGGCTCAAAAATAAAATAATAAATACTGATTACTAAGGCAATATTTGTCCTATCACTTCTATCTCTTGCAGGCATTAAATAAAATCTTAACATTGCCATTCGAGAGGTTCCTCAAAACCCAGCACTAACTTTTATTCTCTTGCTTGCATTCGCCTTCAAAGTTTAAACAGGCCTTAAATTCTGGGTCTGTATCTGGGCCAAATACAGGCTGAGTGGGTTTTCAATTCTATCCCAACAGTTGGATTTCTTAAATATTATGAGGATTTCTTGTGACAGTGTCCAACAGGAAGTGCTAACAAGACTCCACTCTCAAAACATTTCTCCCCATATTCACTTTTAGATGGTAAAGTCAACGGATAATGTATTAATGTCTGCTATGTGTTTCTCCACAATTTCTTTTGATATCCAACAAATGCTGTGAATAATGAATTGTCTGCTCCAATGAGTTAAACCCTTCTCAGAAAAAAAACAAGCCTATTGAAAGAGACACTCATAATACCAGATTGCTTGACAGCTGGGTGTAATGTTCCTCAAAAGAACACAGATTTAGACTGGAAAGGAGTATCTGAGGCATGTTGGTCCAAGAAGCATTTCAGAATTGTTCAGAAATTTAGTACCTTGTTATCAAACTGATTACTATGGGACCAGAGAAATAGTACAACCTGGCCTTGCATATAGCTGACCCCAGTTCAATCCCTGGAACCCTATATTATTCCCAGGTGCAGCTCCCAAACCAAAACAAACAAATCAATTCCTTCATACCAATCAAAATTCACTTAATTTTTTTTTAAAAAATAAAGCTTTAAGGTAGGGTTATGACTCAAAGTGTAGAATCTGACTCAAAGTGTTGGAGTACATGTCTTACATGTGCAATACACCTGAGTTCAATTCCTCATGGTACCACATGGTCCCTCAAGTATCACTTAACTAAACTAGATGGATTTACACGTTATAGCACTGCCTCAAACATTCAAGATTACATCATGGAAAATGGAACCTAGACTCCCCAGCATCACAGGGTGTAGCCACAATTAAAATATAGACAAAATAAATTTGTTCATTTGAAAATAATAACCTCTTGTTGCTGGACAAGACTTAAACATGACCTTATTAACCTAACTTCTCGTGGTTTCCTGATTTCCTAAGTGAAACTGCTGAGGAAGACCCCAGTGAAATTGAGGCCATCAAGGCTCACCAACAAGGTAGGCTGTCTCTGCTCACAAGGGCGGTGCCAGACTCCAGCCTTGGGGTTATAAAGGGCCTGTGCATTCCTCCATACTTGGTTTCCTAATTTCCTGCATTGACACTGCTGAGGAAGACTGCAACAAACTTAATCCCATCAATGCTCACCAGCAAGGTAGGCTGTCTCCACATAAAGGGTGGAGCCAGACTTCTACCATGGGCTTACAAAGGGCCTCTGCATCTTCTAACCAATGAACTCCAACAACACTACAAGAGAGACAATGGGGAAACAATGCAGGCCAACTCTATGCATAAAGAATGAAGATGGCATTTCTAATGACCTGAGAAGAGCCAACCACCTACATAGCCTCTCATATAAGGAGTTTAGAGAAGAAATATGAAGGATGTTTATAGAACTCAAAGAAAGCATAGATCGAGCTGACCAGACCACAAAGATAAAATCAAAAAAACTCCAAACTGAAATAATAGGACTGAAAAACTTGGTAGATGAAATGAAAACCTCAATGGAAAGCCTCTCCAACAGAATAACAGCAGCTGAGGACAGAAGCAATGAGCTGGAAGATGAGATGCAAAATAACTCCACATAGCAGAAGAGATTGGAAAATAAATTTAAGCAAATGATCAGACCACAAAAAAGTACTCAAAGAATGTGAACAGATGAAAATAGAAGTGTTTGATAAACTCAACAAAAACAACATAAGAGTAATTGGAGTCCCAGACACACAGGAAGAAAATTCCCCAGGAAGAATCAATAGTCAAGAAAATCATTGCAGAGAATTCCCAGAGCTAAATATTGCATGCAACCAAATCTTGCATGCCTGAAGAGTACTAGCTAGAAGAGACCCAAAGAAAAGCACCCCAAGACACATCCTAGTCATAATGATGAATCCCACAGATAGGGATATAATAATGAAAGAAGCAAGATCAAAAAGGGAAATTACATTCAAAGGAGCATCCTTAAGACTTACAGCAGACCTGTCACAAGAAACCCTCAAGGTCAGAGGCAGTGGTGGGATAGAGTGACAAAACTCAATGAAATGAATGCTTCATCTAGCATACTGCACCCAGCCAGACTCACTT
Source organism: Suncus etruscus (assembly GCF_024139225.1). Lineage (NCBI taxonomy): Eukaryota > Metazoa > Chordata > Mammalia > Eulipotyphla > Soricidae > Suncus > Suncus etruscus. The sequence goes on along the minus strand of NC_064850.1, from coordinate 135,724,500 downwards.
TCAGATTTGAAGGAAGTATACATAGATGCATAGATAAACAACAGCTCAGAAACTTTACAAACTTTACAAAACAAACCTAAAAATAAAAACTGAAAGGTCTATTTTAAGACAAGACAGACCAACAGACCCAAAAAATTCTATGTAAAGATGATACTAAATATAATTCAATTTATCTCTGTCAATGTCAATAGACTAAATGCATCAGTTAAGTGACACAGAGTGGCAAAATGGATCAAAAAGCTGAATCCAACATTCTGCTGCCTACAAGAAACACATCTGAAAGATCAGAACAAACATAGACTTAAAAATCAAAGGTTGGAGGAAAATCATCCAAGCAAACAATTCCCTTAAAAAGTTGGATTGGCCATATCAGTTCTGATGATGCAAGCTATAGACTCAGAAAAGCTATAAAGGACAAAGATGGACACTTTGTACTAATCAAAGGATCTGTACAACACAAAGAAATCACACTCCTAAACATATGCACCCAATGAAGAACCATCTAAATATTTAATACAATTGTTGACAAATCTGATAGAGGACATCAATAGCAACCGTATAATAGTGGGACCTCAACACTGACCTGTCACACTTTGATAGGTCAACCAGGCTGGAACCAAAAAAATACTAGCTCTGAAAGAAAAATGAAAGGAAGTGGACTAGTGTATGTGTGTGTGTGTATATACATACATACATATATATATGTGTGTATATATGTATATATATATGTAGCACTCCATTCCCAAAAAAACTGAATACACATTCTTCTTCAATGCACAAGGGTCATTCTCCAGATAGACCACATGCTTGCCCATAAAACATACCTCCATAAAATCAAGAGGATAAATCACAAAGACAACCTCAGATTACAGTGCACTAAAATTAGAAGTGAACTACAAAGGAACACAGAATAAAAACTTCAATATCTGAAAATTAAACATGTAACTATTGAACAAACAGTGGGTCAGAAATGACAGCAAAGAGGAAATAAAAACAATCCTGGAAACAAATGAAATGGAGACACAAATTATCAGAACTTATGGGACACAGCAAAAGTGGTATAAGAGGAAAATGTATAGCTTTTAAGCGTACATCAGAAAGGGAAAAGGGGACTACAGAAATTGCTTAATGACACAGTTTATAAAATTAGAAAATGTTCAACAAAGGAACCAAAAATAAATAGGAAAAAGAAAATACAAAAGCTTAGAGAAGAAATCAATGAAGTGAAAATCAAAAGAACAATCTGAAGGAACAATGAAAGCAAAAGTTGGTTCTTTGAAAAAAATAAACAAGATTGATAAACCACTAGCAAAACTCACAAATAAAAGGAGAGATAAACTTAATAAACCAAATTAGAAATGGATGGAGGGAGCAAGCGATAGCATTGGCAGGGCATTTACCTTGCATGTAGCTGATCCAAGACAAACATGGTTCAATCCCAGCGTCCAATATGGTACCCCTATCCAGGAGCTAGCTATTTCTAAGCCCTGACCAGGAGTAACTCCTGAGCATCAATGGGTGTGCCCAAAAAAACCCCAAATAATATGAACAGGAGGAGATCACTACAGACACTGCAGAGATTCAAAGGTAATCAGAGACTACTTTAAGAAACTCTATAAAACAAGACATGAGAACCTAGAAGAAATGATAAATTTTTGGGCTCTTATAATCTTTCACGATTAAACCAGCATGATCTATCATATATAAACAGACCTATCACTACAAAGTAAATAAAAATGGTGATCAAAAGTCTTCCCAAATACAAAATCTGAGGCCAAGATAGATTCACTAACAAATTCTTTCAAACCTTTCAAGAGGAATTACTACCAATCCTTTTCAGGCTCTTTAATGAAATTGAAGTAACAGGAACACTCGCAAATAATTTTTATGATGCTAACATCACCCTGATACCAAAATCAGACAGTGATGCTGCAAAAAAAGAAAACTACAGACCAATATCCCTGATGAACACAGATGCAAAATTCCTCAAAAAAATTCTGGCAAGTATGATCCAATGTCGCATTAAGGTCCTACACCATGACCAAGTAGGTTTCATTCCAGGAACGCAAAGATGGTTTAATATACATAAATCAAACAACAAAATACATCATATCAACAAAAAGAAAAATAAAAACCGTATTATCATATCAATAGACTCAGAGAGCATTCAATAAGGTCCAACACCCATTCTTAATTTAAAAAAAAAAAAAAACCTTTCATCAAGATGGGAATGGAAGGAACTTTTCTCAATATAGTCAAGGCCATCTACCACAAGCCAATGGCAAATATTATTCTAATGGAGATAAACTAAAAACTTTCCTCTAAAATCTGCTACAAGACCAGGCTGTCCCCTCTCATCATTCCTATACAACATAGTACTGAAAGTTCTTGCCATAGTGATTAGGCAAGGAAAAGATATCAAAGGCATCCAGATAGAAAAGAAAGAAGTCACTGTTTGCAGATGACAAGATACTATATTTAGAAAATCCTAAAGATTCTACCAAAAGCTTCTAGAAACAATAGACTCATATAGCAAAGTGGCAGGCTACAAAATTAACACAGAAAAATCAATGGCCTTCTTATACACTAATAATGATGGAGAAGAAATGTACATCAAAAAACATAACCCCATTCACATGTGTCCTACAAAATCAAATTATTGGACTAAACTAAACTAAAGATGTGAAGCTGAGAAATGATGCAAGTGGTAAGGTGTCTGCCTTGCCCACGCTAGCCTAGGACGGACTGTGGTTTGATTTCCCTGACATCCCATATGGTCCCCCAAGCCAGGAGCAATTTCTGAGCACATAGCCAGGAGTAACCCCTGAGCATCCCCAGATGTGGCTCAAAAACCAAAACAAAACAAAAAAAGATGTAAAGGACCTATACAAAGAAAACTACAAATCTTGCTTCAAAAAATAAAAGAGTGGGCCAGAGCTGGCATATGCGGTAAGACATTTGTCTTGCATGCACTATCCTAGGACGGACTACAGTTTGATCCCCCAGGGTCCCACATGGTCCCCCAAGCCAGGAGCAATTTTGAGTATATAGCCAGGAGTAACTACTGAGTGTCACAGGATGTGGCCTAAAAAGAAAAAGAGAGAGAGAAAGGAAGGAAGGAAGGAAGGAAGGAAGGAAGGAAGGAAGGAAGGAAGGAAGGAAGGAAGGAAGGAAGGAAGGAAGGAAGGAAGGAAGGAAGGAAGGAAGGAAGGAAGGAAGGAAGGAAGGAAGGAAGGAAGGAAGGAAGGAAGGAAGGAAGGAAGGAAGGAAGGAAAGAAAGAAAGAAAGAAAGAAAGAAAGAAAGAAAGAAAGAAAGAAAGAAAGAAAGAAAGAAAGAAAGAAAGAAAGAAAGAAAGAAAGAAAGAAAGAAAGAAAGAAAGAAAGAAAGAAAGAAAGAAAGAAAGAAAGAAAGAAGGAAAGAAGGAAGGAAGGAAGGAAGGAAGGAAGGAAGGAAGGAAGGAAGGAAGGAAGGAAGGAAGGAAGGAAGGAAGGAAGGAAGGAAGGAAGGAAGGAAGGAAGGAAGGGGAGAAAGAAAGAAAGAAGGAAGGAAGGAAGGAAGGAAGGAAGGAAGGAAGGAAGGAAGGAAGGAAGGAAGGAAGGAAGGAAGAAAGAAAGAAAGAAAGAAAGAAAGAAAGAAAGAAAGAAAGAAAGAAAGAAAGAAAGAAAGAAAGAAAGAAAGAAAGAAAGAAAGAAAGAAAGAAAGAAAGAAAGAAAGAAAGAAAGAAAGAAAGAAAGAAAGAAAGAAAGAAAGAAAGAAAGAAAGAAAGAAAGAAAGACGAAAATGGAGACATAAGATTGGGAGGTTTAACATTTTTTAAATGTCAATAATTCCCCCAAAATTGAACAGATTTAATGCAATCCCTCTAAGGATACCCATGACATTCTTTCAAGAAGTGGATCAATCATTCATAAAATTCATTTGGAACAATAACACCCACGAAAAGTTTGAGCAACCCTTGGAGAAAGGAATATGGGAGGCATCACTTTCTTCTATTTTAAACTGTATTACAAAGCTATAGTAATTAAAACAGCATGATACTAGAATAAAGACAAACCCTCAGATCAGTGGGATAGACTTGAGAATTCAGAGAATGTGCCCCAGATATATAATCAACTAATCTTTGATAAAGGAACAATGAATGCAAAATGGAGCGAGGAAAGCCTCTTTAACAAGTGGTGTTGGACAACTGGTCAGCCACTTGCATAAAATGAACTCAGATCTCTAACACCATGTACAAAGGTCAAATCCAAGTGGGTTAAAGACCTTCATATCAGACCAGAAACCATAAGGTATATAGAACAACATGTAGGTAAAACACTCTAAGACTTGAGTCTAAAGGAATCTTCAAGAGGAAACAGCACTCTTCAAACAAATCAAAGCAGAGATAAAAAGATGGGACTATATTAAGCTGAGAAGGTTCTGTACCTCAAAAGAAATAATGCCTAGGATACAAAAGCCACCAGAGAATGGGAGAAACTATTCACTCAATACCCATCAGATAAGGGGCTAATACAGATACTCCTTGCTTAACGACCAAGTTCCGTTTCAATGACTTGGTCGTTAAGCAAATTGGTCATTAAGTGAGGAATTGCATGTACTGTATACAGTAGTACAGTATATGCATAGTACTTGACCATACAGCATTCTGAATAAGTAAAATAACGAAAAAGATCAAACTGAAAACTTCCACTTGTTTTAATTTGCATAGGTTGTGCAATTTACACACAGTACTGCAATGTATTACAGAACATAAAGTACAGTACTGTACTGTAGAGTGTACAAGCTGGAAAAGGGATATTTAAAATAAAATAAAATAAGGTGAAGAGATGGTTGTAAGTGCAAGCGGTCGATAAATAGGTAAGTCGTTAAGGGAGGAGTAGCTGTACTGTATCAAAGATATACAAGGTACTGACAGAACTTAACAAGAATAAATGGGGAGAAGAAATGAACAGACAATTTTTTAAAAAAAGAAATACAAATGGCCGAGAGGCACATGAAAAAAATGTTCCACATCACTAATCATCAGGGAGATGCAAATCAAAACAACAATTGAGCCACCATCTCACACCACAGAGACTAAAACACATCACAAAGAACAAGAACAATTAATGCTGGTGGGGATGTGGAGAGAAAGGAACTTTCATTCACTGCTGATGGGAATGCCATCTAGACCAGCCCTTATGGAAAACAGCATCAAAAAAAATAAAAAAACTGGAAATTAAACTCTCATATGATCCAGCTATACCACTCCTAGGAATATACCCTAGTAACACAAAAACACAATACAAAAATACCCTCTGTGTGCCTATATTCATTGCAGCGCTATTTACAATAGCCATACTCTGGAAATAACCAAGATGTCCTTCAACAGATGAATGGCTAAAGAAACTGTGGTACATATCACAATGGAATATTATGCAGCTGTCAGGAGAGATGAAGTCATGAAATTTTTCTATACATGGATGTACTGGAATCTATTATGCTGAGTGAAATAAGTCAGAGGTAAAGATAGACACAGCATAGTCTCATCTATTTGTTTTAAGAAAAAAAAATTATTATTATAATGCCCAGAGAAAACAGAGATGAGGGCTAGAAGGACCAGCTCTCGATGTAAAGCTCACCACAAAGAGTTGTGAGTGTTGTTAGAGAGATAATTACACCATCATGACAATGGTAATGAGTGAGAGAAGTAGAATGCCTATCTCAAATACAGGCAGGGGGTGGGGAAGGAAGAAAATAGGAGGCTTTGGTAGTAGGTATGTTGCACTGGTGAAGGGAGGTGTTCTTTTTATGACTAAAATTCAACTATAATCATATATGTAATTATGTTGCTTAAAGAAAGAAATTAAAAAAAAAAACCTCACTTCTGATGCTTATAAATACAGAGACAGTATTCTGGAAATAAGGTATTCTTAGGCTCCTACTGCCCAGTACTACCCTCAAAGAGCTATTCTGTTGTTCCTCAGTAGGCCATTACTTTCAGTCACATGGAGCCAGCACAAAACAATCTCAGCACCTTTCTCATATCAGTTCTTCTAGCCAAGTATGTGTCCCTGCCCCCACCTCTTCCCTGCTCTGTTTGTCATGCACAGGGTTTGGAGTGCTTACATGGTTCTGCCTTCCCTTCAGAGTACTTGCATTTCGGTTACTCTTTCCCCTGAGAATTAAGTGCCAGCTGTAACCTAAACCATGTTGCCAGATACCTTGCAGAGGGTATCTGCAGCAGGTCAGCCCTCTTTATGAATTCTGCATTTTGATGTATTCCCCCCCCCCATGACTTCCACTCTTGGCAGCAACATATATGCATATGAATTTATTGTCAACCAAGCTTCAGCCACTTTTTCTCAGGCTCCTCTATTATTCCCTTCATCCCACCCTGGACTTGTGCCAGTTGTTTTCTGGACATAAGAGCTAGTCTTTGAGTTGCCAGGTATTTCCATTTAAAAGTAGACAGCTATACCACAAATCAAACTTGGGCATCCCCAGCCGTGTCCTTTTAAAGTTGCTTCAGAACCAACAGCTAAAAAGAAATATTCAACAGGAGCTGTCAAGTTGAAATGAAGCCTGGACTACATTTCACTTAGGTAATTAATTCTCTATTAATTTTAGTCAATTATTAATCCAAGGCCCTGTGTATCCCAGCAGCCTGAAAGAACAAAGGCATCTATCAATGCTGTAGCCTAGTGACAGTGACACAGACCTGTCTCTGGCTTGAGCTCCTGGGAGAGCAGGAGAGTGAGTAATCAGGGGAGACCATGAATGCATGCTTTAGGCAACTCCCAGGTAGTTGTGGGGGGAGAGGGTGGAGGTGGCAGGAAGCCAAGCACATCAACACTGTTCCACACAGACCAACTCACCATAAGTAGACACCCCCATCAGTTTTTACCAACAGAAAGCATCACCACTATCACTGGTTTTCCTGCTACAAGTATTTAGAAGAACAAGCTTCCTTTTTGTCCCTTTGACTTTTAGTCTGAGAAAACATACAGAAACACTATTTCTTTCATTTTAAATTTTTTTAATTAATGTGAATTACAAAGTGTAATTGAATTTCAAGTGTAAAATGTCCCAACACCCTTCATCAGTGTCTACTTCCCTCCACCAGTGTACCCAGTGTCCTCCCCTTCCCCACTTCATTCTTCTTCTTTATCTTTCTTCCTATTAGGCATTGTGTTTACAGTACTGTTACTGATATGGTATCATGCATGTCACTTTAACCTCCTCTCAGCACTCAGAACCCCAATTTCAAGGTCAGGATTCTAGAAGACAGGGTTCAAGCACATACAATCAGAATACTACAAGACCCAGCAGGCTGAATCAAACCTGAGCCACCACCTTTCCTGGAGCAAACATGGGTCCTCATTTACTACCTGGGTGAGCCAGAGTTCTTGCCTACTAACAATGGCTTATATATCAATGTATAAAATATAAAGATTCTTATTTCTGATGATTCTCTTTGCTCTTCCTTGATTCATAAATCACTTTTAATTACCAGCCACAAGATTTCCTTCTTTGATATAACTTCTGGTTGAAAGAAGAAGCGAGCACAGTTAGAAGTGTAGTTGGAGCTTTTTGCCTTGAACATTTCCATGACTTTGTTGTTGTTATTACTCTGATGTGGGAGACGTGTTGGCCAGAGGCACCAACTCCACTTACACACAGCTGGTAAATGAAAACAATATCAGAGCATCTCCGTTACACAGCGGGCTTTTATACGGTGATGGTTCGTATTTTACTGCAGTTTCCTTTGGAAATGCTCAAAGCAATGACATCTGTTTCCTTTCATTGGGATTTTTATGTTCTTCCAGCCAAAAAAAAAAAAAAGAGGAGGAGGATAAAGTTCATTAATTCAGCATCGTAATAATTACACTGTCCACATAAATTTTGTTGGCCTTTGTGCTTTTAAATATTAAAGAGTCTGCTGCCCCCTTGCCTGCAGTTTTCTTAGTTAAGAAGTAAAGATGACAAGAAAACTGGTCAACCTCCACATGAGACCCTAACAATCTTGCTAACCATAATGAACTTGCCACAGGCTTTGGGGAGGGGGCGGGAGGGAGACTGATATTTTCAGCCTGCCATTGGGGGCTGTCAACATCCTGGGAATGCACAGAGGTGCTTGCTCTTACATGCTCGCTGCTCTCTCTCTCTCTCTCTCTCTCTCTCTCTCTCTCTCTCTCTCTCTCTCTCTCTCTTTCTCTCTCTCTCTCACTCTCTCTCTCATTCTCCCTCCCTTCCTCCCTCTCTCTTACACTCTCTCCCTCTCTTTCCATTCTCCTTTTTCTTTCTTCCTTCCTCTCTTGAGTTTAGTCAAATCACCAGGGCAGGGGGGAGTATTCGACTGTCCCATACTTTATTTCTTTAAAAGCATAGGATCTTCCATTTATAAGAAAGTAGAATGATGCAGGTGTAGAGTGAAGCCAAACAAACAAAAAAAATTAATGAAAGAAAAAGATTTGTTTCTTCCTAAAAGCATGAACTAAACTGAAAAAAAAAGCTATGAACCCTAAGGTTGTGGTTGATTTCTCTGTGATTCATAGTGGCATCCTAGATATCTTCAGAGCTTGTTGGGACCCCCTCAAAATCAGTATCAAAATTCTGATATCCAGGCTGCTTCCCAGGGTGAGAATATTCAGTTTCTTCGGGTACCCTCTTCTAATGCTGGTTATTGGAGTGAACTGTGCCTGACTCTCCAGAGAAGTGGGTAAAGTGTCTCCAGCCTCCTTCCACTTCATCCCATAGCAGCTTCAAAGGGCCTGTATATTAGTTCAGGGTGCTACAAAAAAAGAATCACAAACTTTCATTTAAAAGTCATGTTAAGGGGTTGGAGAGATAGCACAGTGGTAAGATGTTTGCCTTGCAAATAGCTGATCCAGGAGATACCTGGTTCAATTCCCAGCACCCCATATGGTTCCCCCAGCCTGCCAGGAGTGACTTCTGAGTGCAGAGCCAAGAATAACCCTTGAGCACTGCTGGGTGTGGCCCAACAATCAATCAATCAATAAATAAAAATTTAAAAAGAAAGAAATAAAAGTTATGTTAAAGAAGAACAGAGAAGCCTCAGAAAAGTCATCAGACAGGAGAAAGTTGCAGATCGAATTCTAGATACAAGTACCCCTTCAGAGCCTCTATCCCTAAATGCAATCAGGGGAGGGAAGGAGGGTGTTTCATTGCCTTGCCTAGTCTCCCCAGGATTCTAAACTATGATATTCTCGATATTCTTGAGGTGCTGTTTAAAAACATGTGGAGTTTGCTCTCCCTGACAGCCTGCTTTAGAAAACTTTTGTGCATTCCCAACTCATCAGATCCCACACTGAGACCTCAGTACAACTGTAAGAAGCACAAATAAATTCATTTAGCATCCTTACACAAAACTTAGGTTTGATCAAAAGCAGACAAAGTGGGCTTTCATCTAATTTGATAAACAGCCAGGAGAGAGGCAGAAATAAGAAAGTATTGATCGGGGGCCAGAGAGATAGCATGGAGGTAAGGCATTTGCCTTGGATGCAGGACAGTTGTTCAAATCCCAGCATCCCATATGGTCCCCAGAGCCTGCCAGGAGCAATTTCTGAGCATAGAGCCAGGAGTAAACCCTCAGCACTGCCAGGTGTGACCCAAAAACCAAAACAAACAAACAAAAAAAAGTATTGATCAAAGGGAAAAACCACTTCCATCAATAAGAAAACTGGGTTCAAGCATGGACATTCATAAACTTGGGGCTTCCTATCTTCTCCTACCATCTCCTAACTGCTCCTGGGCAGCTCGCTTCCTACCAATTCAGAAAACTAGGGGCCAGAGAGATAACACAGCAGCGTTTGCCTTGCAAGCAGCCGGTCCAGGACCTAAGGTGGTTGGTTCAAATTCCGGTGTCCCATATGGTCCCTGTGCCTTCCAGGAGCTATTTCTGAGCAGATAGTCAGGAGTAACCCCTGAGTGCCGCGGAGTGTGGCCCACCCCCTCCCCCCCCCCCCGAAGAAAAAGAAAACAAGGAGTTCATAGGAAGAAATTCCTTCCACGTGGTGTCACTTTTTTTTGCCCTTGATCATTCTCTATATCATGTAGAGGGTGGGGGAGGTTGGGGTGCGATCTGTGTGTCTGTATATGGGGGGCAAATGGGGTGTTATTATCTTGGCTGATTGGACGTAGGAACCACACAAATCAGAACCATAGGGACACAGGCCACTCAGGTCTCCAAGGGATCCTAAGGCAACTTGGCAGCTGAATCAGATGTGAAGAGAGGAAGGCAGACTGTCCCTTTCCCCTCAAAGAACAAGTCACCTCTGGGAGCAGTCAGGGCTACTCTTGCCTGAGTCAAGGGGTCAATTTGTTACACACTTCAGGATGGTGGCCATCTGGTGGTGGGAACACAAGGCCTAAGTTTGCTCCAAGAAAGAGCCAGCTTAGGCCCTAACACATGGCTATGACGCAAAACCACTGTCATAGGGCCAGAGATAGTACAATGATGGTTAGTCACTTGCCTTGTATGCAGCTCACCCAGATTCAATTCCCAGCTCCACATATGGTCTCCTGAGCACTGCCTAGAATGATCTCTGGGCACAGAGTGAGGAGTAGGCCCTGACCACTACTGGTTGAGGCCTTCTAAAAAACAAACAAAAATAAAACAAAATAAAATAAGACCATACACATTTAAAGGCAAACCATGGATGCCTGGTGTGCAAAGATGGTAAACTGGGGTTAAAATGATAGGTTGTTTCTTCTCCCTTGGTTTAATAAATTAATGGCATGTAAAAAGTGACAAAAAGAAGGCTGACAGCAAAAGAAGTGAGTCAGAGACAAAGAACTGGCTAGTTCTAATGGACTCAGGTTGGTATTCTTTGTACATAAAATGTGCTTGCAAAGTCAGTGGTAAATGCAAGATGAGGAGCTGTGCTGCTTAGTTAGTTGCTGTGTGTCACCTAGTGGGATCTTGTAGGCACAGGGCCAGGCCCAGCCAGCTTCATTCCCTAGCCGTATAAGGATCTAAGATACAGGACCCTGGTGTATGATCTCAGGAGGATATTTGCTGTGTTTAATTGATATCTGCACAGAAAAAAGAGGAAATAGTGACAGTCATGAGCTTAGGGTTTATTCTACATTTTCTTCTAATTTTTCTAACGTTTTAAATACAATAAAATATGTGTAATTAAAGTAGCATATAAATTGCATCCTAAGTGAATGATTTTAATATATGGTTATTTAACATAGTAATCATATATGCTCTATTATAATGCATGCATCATATGTGATCTATCAATGTATTTTATATACTCACAAATATATACCAACATCAAAATGACTATATAGATTCAATGCAATCCCTATTTCAATTAAGACATTATTCTTCAGGGACTTAGAAAATTCAATTATAAAGTTTGTGGGGAACAATAAAAAGACTGAGGATAGCTAAATCCACATTAAAAAGCAAGAAACTGGAAAGGTAGGACCTGTTCCCGCCATGTGCTTTTGGACATGAGTGCCATCTTGACCCTCCACTACTGCTGCCATGAAATACCCTGCCAAGAATAGCTCCTGACAGCACTTCAACAGAGGCGAGCTGACCCTGCTTTCAAAGGGCAAGCCAATGTCTAATCAAGAAGGTCATAGACCATGATCAAGTAGCTTTAACTTCAAGAATGCAAGGATGGTTTAGCATATGCAAATCAATAAACACAACACACCTATCAATAAAAGAAAAAATATAAACCATCTGATCATAGTGCATAAATGCAGAGAAAGTATTTGATAAGATTCAACTCCCATTCATGATAAAAGTTCTCAAGATGAGAATAAAAGGAACTTTTCTCAATATCGTTAAGGCCATTTACCACAAACAACACGGCAAATATTATACACAATGGAGATACAAATAAAACCTTTCCTCTAAATCTAGTATAAGACAAGGCTGCTCCCTCTTACCACTCCTATTTGACATAGTTCTCAAAGTACATGCCATAGCAATTAGGTAATTAAAAGGTATCATAGGCATCCAGATAGAAAAGGAAGAAGTAAAGCTCTCACTGTTTGCAGATGACATGTTACTATATTAAAAAAAAAAAAAAGAAAGAAATCTGGGGCTGGCAAGGTGGCGCTAGAGGTAAGATGTCTGCCTTGCAAGCGCTAGCCAAGGAAGGACCGCAGTGTGATCCCCCGGTGTCCCATATGGTCCCCCCAAGCCAGGGGCAATTTCTGAGCGCTTAGCCAAGAGTAACCCATGACCATCAAATTGATGTGGCCCGAAAAACAAAAAAAAATCTAAAGACTCTACCTAAAAGCTTCTAGAAGCAATAGATTCATATAGCAAAGTGGCAGGCAACAAAATTAACATGCAAAATTCAATGACCTTCTACACACAAATAATGATAGAGAAGAAATGAACTACATAAAAACAATCCCATTTACAATAGTGCCACATAAAGTCAAATACTTTGGAGTCAATTGAACTAAAGAAGTGAAGGACCTATACAATGAAAACTACAAAGCATTGTTTCAAGACAAAAGAGGAAACAAGAAAATGGAGACAGATACCCTGTTCATTTATTGGGTAGATAAACATCATAAAATGGAAATACTCCCCAACATTATACATATTTAATATAATTCCTCTAGGGAAACCCATGACATTCTTCAAAGAAGTGGATCAAACACTCCTAAAATTAATTTGAAACAATAAACACCCACAGATAGCTAGAACACCCCTTAGGAAAAAGAATATGGAAAGCATCACTTTCCTCAACTTTAAATTGTTCTACAAAGCAATAGTCATCAAAACAGCATAAATACAGACTCTCTGATCAATGGAATAGACTTGATGATATTCAGAGAATATTCCCTAGAAATAAAATCAATTAATCTTTAATGAGGAGCAAAAAACACAAAACGGAGCAAGAAAAGACTCTTTAACAAGTGGTGTTGGGACAACTGTTCAGCCACATGTAAAAATAGCAAACTCAGACCTCCATCTAACACCATGTAAAAAAGTCAAATCCAAATGAATCAAAGACCTTGATATCAAACCCAGAACATAAGGTTTACATGTAGGTAAAACACTCCATGACATTGAGAGACTAAAAGCATCTTCAAGGATGCCTCCACTGTCCAAACAAGTAGAAACAGAGATAAACAAATGGGACTACATTAAACTGAGAAGCTTCTGCACCTCAAAGGAAATAGTGCCTAGGATACAAAGGCCACCCATGGAATGGGAGAAACTATTCACCCAATACTCATAAGATAAGAGGCTAATATCTGAAATATACAAGGTTCTGACAAGAACTTAACAAGAAAAAAACATCTAACCACATCAAAATATGAGGAGAAAAAAATAAACAAAAACTTATTTATATAAAAATACAAATGGTCAAAAAGTACATTAAAAATGCTTCACATCACTAATCAGGGAGATGCAAATCAAAACAACAATGATGTACCATCTCATGCCACAGAGACTGGCACACATCATAAAGAACAAGACCAATCAGTGCTAGCAGGGATGTGGGGAGAATAGAACTCTCATTCACTGCTGGTGGGAATGCCATCTTGTCCTGCCTTTCTAGAGATTCATCAATAAATTGGAAATTGAGCTACCATATTATCCAGCAATAACACTCCTGGGGATATACCCTAGGAACAAAATAACACAATACAAAAATGCCCTCTGTACGCCTATGTTCACTGAAGCTCTACTTACAATAGCCAGAATATGGAAACAATGCTGATGCCCAACAACAGATGAGTCACTAAAGAAATTGTGGTACATATACACAATGGAATATACTATGTAGCCATCAGAAAAAATGAAGTCATAAACTTTTTTCCGTAGTAAACTTTTTTCCGTTTATGAATGGACATGGAAACTATTATGCTGAATGAAATAAGTCAGTGGGAGAGAGATAGACTCAGAATAGTCTTACTCATCTGTGGGATTTAAGAAAATAAAAGACAGGGGCCGGAGAGATAGCATGGAGGCAAGACGTTTGCCTTGCATGCAAAAGGAAGGTGGCTCGAATCCCAGCATCCCATATGGTCCCCTGAGCCTGCCAGGAGCGATTTCTGAGTGTAGAGCTGGGAGTAACCCCTGAGCGCTGACAGGTGGTACCCAAAAAGCAAAACAAAACAAAACAAGCAAACAAACAAAACCTAAATGAATGGGACTACATCAAACTAAAAAGTTTCTGCATGGTGAAAAAAAACCCTGGTTATAACTAGAAGAGAGCTAATGGAATGGGAAAAAATTTTGCATTCAACATATCAGATATATAGGATATTGAGACAATAATTAAGAACCTCCCCCAGAACAAAAGTCTAGGACCAGATGGTTTTACAGGTGATTTCTATCAAACATTGAAAGAAGAATTACTGCCTTTGATCTTCAGACTATTCCAAAACACCAAAAAAAAAACAGGAATCCTCCCTAATTCCTTTTATGAGGCTAATATCACACTCATTCCCAAAGCTGGCAAAGACACCACCAAGACAGACCAATCTAACTAATGAACATGGATGCAAAAATCCTTAATAAAATCTTAGCAAACCGAGTCCAACAATATATCAAAAATATTATACACCATGACCAAGTGGGTTTCATCCCAGAGAAGTAAGGATGGTTCAATCAATATCATACACCATGTCAACAATAAGAAAGACATGGTGTTTGCCTTGCATGCAGAAGGACGTTGGTTCGAATCCTGACATCCCATATGATCCCCTGAGCCTGCCAGGAGCAATTTCTGAGTGTAAAGCCAGGAGTAACCCCTGAGCGCTGCCAGGTGTGACCCAAGAACAAAAGGAAGGAAGGAAGGAAGGAAGGAAGGAAGGAAGGAAGGAAGGAAGGAAGGAAGGAAGGAAGGAAGGAAGGAAGGAAGGAAGGAAGGAAGGAAGGAAGGAAGGAAGGAAGGAAGGAAGGAGGGAGGGAGGGAGGGAGGGAGGGAGGGAGGGAGGGAGGGAGGGAGGGAGGGAGGGAGGGAGGGAGGGAGGGAAGGAAGGAAGGAAGGAAGGAAGGAAGGAAGGAAGGAAGGAAGGAAGGAAGGAAGGAAGGAAGGAAGGAAGGAAGGAAGGAAGGAAGGAAGGAAGGAAGGAAGGAAGGAAGGAAGGAAGGAAGGAAGGAAGAAAGGAAGAAAGAAGAAAGAAAGAAAGAAAGAAAGAAAGAAAGAAAGAAAGAAAGAAAGAAAGAAAGAAAGAAAGAAAGAAAGAAAGAAAGAAAGAAAGAAAGAAAGAAAGAAAGAAAGAAAGAAAGAAAGAAAGAAAGAAAGAAAGAAAGAAAGAAAGAAAGAAAGAAAGAAAGAAAGAAAGAAAGAAGACAAAAATCAGCTATCTATAAAAAGCCCACAGCCAACATTATCTTTACTGGTGAAAAACTGAAAGCATTTTTACTTAGGTCAGGTACTAGGCAAGGCTGTCCACTGTCTCCACTCTTATTCAAAATAGTTTTAGAAGTCCTATCAGTAGCAATCAGACAAGAGAAGAAAATCAAAGGAATCAAAATAGGGATAGAGGAACTTAAACTACATCTTTTTTGCAAATTATATGATGATATACATCAAAAACCCTAAAGAGTTCACATCAAAAGTCCCAGAAACATATAAACCAAGTGTCTGGCTACAAAGTCAATACACAAAAGACAGTAGCATTCCTCTATACAAATAATGAAGCAGAGGAGAAAGAGATTAAGGAATTGATCCCATTTAAAATAGTATCTAAAATTATCAAGTACCCAGGCATCAACCTAATAAAAGAAGTGAAAGACTATACTATGAAAATTTCAAAAAAATTCAGAAATAAATTGAAGAGGATCTAAAGAAGTGTAAGAACATCCCATGCTCATGGGTAGGAAGATTCAACATTATCAAATGTCTATCTTACCTAAATTATTATACAGATTCAGTGAAATCCCTATCCAAATTCAGACATCATTTTTTAAGGACTTAGAATTATAAAATTTGTATGGAACCATAACCCCAGGTTAGCCAAATACATATTGAAAAACAAAAAACTGGGTGGCATTTCTTTACCTAACCTGAAGCTTTACTAGGTAGCCATAGTGATCAAAACGGCATGGTATTGGAACAAAGACAGACTCTCAGACCAATGGATCAGAATAGAATACCCAGCGACACACCCCAAATATATAAAAATTTTGCACTTAACACATCAGATAAAGGGTTGATATCTAGAATATACAAAGTACTCAGAAAGTTTAGCTCCAAAAACCTAATAAAGCCATAGAAAAATGGGGAGAAGAAATGAATAGACACTTATCTGAGAAAGATAAACAGACTACTATATCTTAGTAATTTTTGTCCCTAATAAAGTATTTTTATTTGGTTATTAAAATGTCAACACCTATTGATGTTACTATGTGTTTTCTCCTAGGAAATGAATAAATCATACTCAAAAAATTTCCATGGGGAATCAATTATGTGTTGCTATTATAATCTATTTAGTTAAAATTGATCATTCTTTATAATAGATGAATTCTACAGGATAACATTTTGTGGTTTATGTTTGTGTGTGGTTAAGTGACTAAACTATTATTGTCCCCCTTTTTTTTACAACCTTCATCATATTTATGTTTATTCTTAATCAGGTCATTTATTAGAATCACACAGAAAGCTTTTGAAAATAATGATGTCCAGATCAAACTCCAGACTGAGTATGGATCCCAATTTTTAATACTCTGGTCATCCTAATTATGCAGAATATGCTATAGTTATATTGACTTATGTTCTCATTATAAGATGATAAATCATTCTAGGACTAAGCTGCTTAACTATTTTTTCCATATGCAATGTCTAACATTGTATCTAAAACAATCCAGGCATACTAGAAGATAAGAGAAAAATTAGAAAACCAGCAAAATAGACATTTATACATGGGATTGCAAATAATTGAATTATAAAGCACAGAGTATAAATTGCTGTCCTTAATATATGCAAGGACATAAAAGATAAAATTCTCAAAACTTTCAAGCAATAAAAAATATTTTCAAAGGGAAATTCTAGAATTTTAAAAAAACATAACCAAACTATAGAGATAGTTCAACAGGTTAGTGCAAATGCTTTGCTTGAAGAAGACCAGGCTCAATTCCTGGATGACATTGTCACTTGAGTATCATTAGGAGGATCTGAAAGCACTGGGTCAGGAATAGCCCCTGGGCATTGACAGGTGTGCCCCCCCAAACCAAAATTTTTTAATTCATAATTTTTCATTAAGGCACCATGACTTATAGGAATTCATCATTGAGTTTCAGATATGCAACTGTCCAACACCAATTC
Organism: Suncus etruscus; assembly: GCF_024139225.1. NCBI lineage: Eukaryota > Metazoa > Chordata > Mammalia > Eulipotyphla > Soricidae > Suncus > Suncus etruscus. Next base: position 135,707,232 of record NC_064850.1, on the reverse strand, counting down.
CACCACCAGTGTGAACTTACCTTCCATTCCACCAGCCTGCCTCCTTCACAGGCAAGTTTTTTAAGTTTGATTGTTGTAGTTTGGGTTTCATGATTTCAGTGTTGTTGGAGCTGTGGTTTAGTTTTGGTTTGGTTTGGTTTGGTTTGGTTTGGTTTGGTTTGGTTTTGGATCCACACCTAGTAACTCAAGGATTACTCCTGTATCTGTACTCAGAAATCACTCCTGATATGCTTGAGGAATTATATGGGATATTGGGGATCAAACCTGGGTCAGCCACATGTAAGGCAAGTGTACAACCCACTGTGCTCTCTGACTCTGTGGTTTTGATACCAGGAGGAACTCCTGAGTGCTGCCAGGTGTGACTCAAAAAGGAGAGAGAGAGAGAGAGAGAGAGAGAGAGAGAGAGAGAGAGAGAGAGAGAGAGAGAGAGATTCCTGAGCACAAAACCACTAATAAGTCTTGAACACTTTCAAGTATAACTCAAACCACCACACCCTTCAAGAAAATAATCATCCCCCTTACATCAAAGAAAAACTGTTAAAAAAATAAACAAAAACAAAAATACAACCACAAGGAGAACATTTTAAAGAAGCCTAAATAAAATAGAAAATAAAATCCTCAAAAGGGACAATAAATAAATGGATGGGTAGCATTTTGCAGAAATAGTAAAAATTAAAATAATGTGAAGATAGTTTCAAAGAACTGAAAGAAGAGCCAGAGAACTATTTAAAGTCTTAGCTTTTGATAGCTGCATTTATTAATTTTTAATACTCGGAGGCTTGGTGATCGCACCTGGGCTGGAGCACAAGCTTTGCCTGCAGGAGAATTTGGATTTGATCCTTCACATTGCAATCCCTGAGTGAAGCACAAGATACAGTAATTACAAACCTGAATTGTACAACCAGCAAAAATATCCTTTGTTGGTGTCGATGAACTAACAACATTTTCAGACAAACTTATTTTGTTTGTGACAAAAGTAGGCTCAGTAGCATAAGGCTGCTTAGAATTACTTTTTCAACAAGAGCAGAAATGTGATAAGCAATAGATTGTGGGCTTTGTGCCTGGCTTTGAGAACATCATGAATTGGATGCCTTTGGTCAGTTGCGATGGTTGGTGAGGATCACGAGCCTAAAGGCCTAAAGAGGAATAAATTGCATTTGGAGGGGGAAGAAATAAAGAAACATGGCAGCTGGGGGGGTTAATAAGAAAAAGATAATAGGGGCTGGAGAGGTGACACAAGTGGTAGGGCATTTGCCTTGCATGTGCTGACCTAGGAGACCTCTGTTCAACCACCCCCCTAGCCCATTAGGTCCCTCAAGCCAGGAGCGATTTCTGAGTGCATAGCCAGGAGTAACCCCTGAGCATCACCAGGTGTGGCCCCCCAAAATAGTATAACTGTATAGTATTTATGATGGTGAAATGACAGGTGCAAATTAGAATAAAAAATATGACCCTGCATAACTTTAAATAAGTTAGAGCTTTTCTTTTTCTCTTCTGCAGCTTAAAATCCAGGAAAAGGCCTAAGACTCTTAGTTCAGCAGCTCAAATATGTCAGGGATGAAGGAGTTGGGACTCTGAGCCTTTATTTTTTGACCTCAAAATGGCTGTTGGTGGTAATGACAATCAAATTCACATTTCAATCTGAGAAACAAAAGAGGGGGGGGGACAAGGAAAAATATTAAAACAATGGAAGCAAAAACCAAAATCTTCTGAAAAAAAATGTTAGGAGTCTTCCCCTTACATATCTGTTCAGAACAAGGTCATATGACCTTCTTCCCCAATCACAATGGAAACAGAAATACAACTGTGGTGAGGAGCAGGCTGGGGACCGAACCCCAGGCCTCTCTGCAGGCAAAGCACGGGCTCTAATTACCTGGCCCTAAGAAACAGTATTTTCTAGGGACCAGAGCGATAGCACAGTAGCAGGGCAACCCAGGGCAGACCTGGGTTCAATTCCCAGCATCCCATATGGTCCCCCAAGCCTGCCAGGAGAGATTTCTAAGCGTAGAGCCATGAGTAGTCCTGAGTGCAGCCGGGTGAGACCCAAAAACATAAGAAAAGAAAAAAGAAAAGAAAAGGAGCAGTATTTTCTAGTAAAATTACTCTGAACAAAAGCAGAATTTTGTCGGTTAAGAGAAGAGAGCAAGTAAAAATGGGGCGAACCATCTCCAGCCCTCCCATCACACCTGAAATTCATTATTCTGGCCTTGGAAAACCTTGGATTTGCAAAGTACCTCCATCTGATCAGTCAACATCTCCCTAAAAGTTACATTTTTTTTCTCTAAACAGCTGTAGGGTGTTTTGGATTGGGGAGCAGGGGAGTGGGTGTTTATTTTCTTACAGAGACTTCCAGGCTGAATTTGGGGACATGGTTTGGACACCACAGAGACTGTTTCATTCTTTCTGGTCAATGAAAAAAGTCCTTAGGAGTCAAAGAATATCATTAGAAATGCGATGTGAAAGGGTAAACACAAAATGACTTCCCAAAATGCTCCAATCGGATTGTTTTTCATTGAAAATGTCCTGAGGCTTCATTCCTCTCCACTGAGGTGGGCTGAGGAAATGCATTCATCCATCCAGTGGATAAACCATCTCAGCAGGCTAATGAGGTGCTCTTTGCTCAGCTCACACAACCTAACTAGAAGCAGCCTTCCCTGAGCCCCAGCCCGCCCTGCTCTTGTTCTCAGCAGGTTGGCCTTTTCTACAGAGAAAGCAGTTCCTTCCCCAGTGGAAAGAGGCCACTAATTGCAGGAGGGAGCTGCCCACTTCTACACAGCCTGAAGCAGCGGGCCAGACACTGTCCACTTCTTCAGACTAGCCCCTACATTCCCACACTGAGTTTTGTACTAATTTGGGAGATATGGGGTGATGGAATGGGTCACACCCCATAGTATTCAAGGTTTAGTCAAGAATCACATCTAGTGGTACTCAGAGTTAAGTCTGACTCTATGCTCACCGTATAGGGTTTTGGGATTGAGTCCTGGCCCAGCACCCACTCTCTATTCACCAATAGAGGGATCCAAGGCTATCTAGAGAACCCAGCTTTCACCCCAATAAAGCAGAGTCCATCCCATTTCTTCACCCACCTTGCTCTCCCCTTTATCCTGTAGCATGGGCCTGAGCTGCTGATCACCTCCAATCCCCACTAATGAAAGATATGCTTTGTTCTTTAAGAGTAGAACTTGGTTCGGGGCCGGAGAGATAACACAGCGGTAAGGCCTTTGCCTTGCATGCGGCCAACATAAGATTGACCCTAGTTCGAATCCCGACATCCCATATGGTCCCCCAAGCCTGCCAGGAGTGATTTCTGAGTGCAGAGGCAGGAGTAACCCCTGAGCGTTGCCGTGTGTAAAGCCCCCCTCAAAAAAAGAGTATTCCTTGGTGATTGATGTCTTTACAAAAGGCCAACTCAGGTGACAACCTCTAGCCCACTGCATCCGGACAGGCTAAATCTGACAGAAAAACTGCTCTGATGATATTGATGACCAGTCCTCAATGTAACCGTGTCATAGCCCACCTTTATAATACAGAAACAGGGGCTGAGTGACAACACAGTGGCAAGGTTTGTGCCTTGCATGCAGACAACCTGGGGCAAAACCCTATTCAATCCCTGGCATCCCATGGTCCCTCAAGCTTGCCAGGAGTGACTTCTTAGCACAGAGCCAGGAGTAACCCCTGAGCACTATGAGGTGTGGCATTAAGAAATAAATAAATATATAAATATATAAATAAATACAGAGACAGGACAGTGTGGAAGGAGCTTGCCTGATATGTGGCCAGCCAGGGTTCAAATCCACAACATCAAGCCCAAGACAAAATACACGGTTAAAGCTCTTGCCTTGCCCAGAGCTGACCTGGCTTTCATCCCCAGCAACATTTAGTGCCCCTTCTCCAAGTCGCATCTGGTGTGATCCCTAAGCACAGAGCCAGGAATAAGCTTTGAGCACCATCTATCTGGGTGCAGGTCCAAACTAAAAACCAAAATAAATAACTTAATCAAACATGTTCCTATGTTGTCTCCCAATGTGCTGACAAGGGCACTAAGTCCATTTTACTTCCTGCCCTTCTGACTAGACTAGGTGTTTGGGGGAGGTGAACAAGGGTAGGGGAAAGATGTAAAAAAAGAGGCTAAAATTTCTTCTAACACGCCCCAGAAATTTGTCATAAACATGGGACAGCAAAGCAAAGAGCAGGACCCATTCAAAGGGCAGATGTGTGTCTGGAGCAGCTGGAGCAGTGGTGTGACTGGCAGATCTGCTGAGCTGGGAGAGGCCAAGTATTACAGGTGGGAGGTGGCATGCCCTGAGCTGTGAAAGGGAAAGACAAATAAGAAGAGCAGCCATAAGGGGAAATCTGAGCGGGAATGGAGGAACTCACAGCGCTAACCCTCAGCCCCACACACTAGGTCAGCTCACATAGCAGCTCACTTGAAGCTATGCAGGCTGTCATGGAGAAAGAAGAGTGAGTGAAGAATCATTCAGAACCAGAAACATTACGGGCCTGACTTTTCAAAATGATTGTACTGACTCATTCTCAAATGGAGCAGAAAAGGGCTATTTAGTGAGGGGTTAAATTTGAGATGTTGGTAGATTGGTGCCATCCTGGAGGCACTGGGAGATAATCAGTATCTGCTTTTTCCGGAGACTAGACAAGGGCACCTACTTTTGATTACAGCCCTTTCCCCCAGCTCCAGTCAGCAACTTCAGGTCCCAGGCCAAGTCCTGCTCACTCTATCTCTTGCTTGTCTTTCGTCATCCAGCTGTGAAGACCCTAGTGACTCCATGGGGCCCTTCTGCATGACCCAGATTACTTTCCTACATCCCATCAGCAAATGAGGGGCCAGACTGTGAACTGGATACTGTGCAGGCTGGAGCTCCAGGTTCAATACCTGCTATCACCTGGCTCCCAGAGAACTGCTGGGAGCAACCTCAACCCCTGAGACATGGCTCCCAAAACAAAATAAAAGTGAAATAAAAGCACCAATTCACAGCCTTTACTCTACCAGCCACCTTAAGGTGTCCCTACCACATACATTGCCTATCGCATTTTCAGGGAATACAACCTGGACAATTTTGTGAGGTGGGCAGTATTGTTCTGTTTATCACACTCAAGTAAACCTTCAGCTCTCTGTGAAGAGAAGAACATAGTCCTGCTAGAAGAATCCCATGAGCTAACATCAATTCACTGACATCTAGAGAGGAGATTCTCTCTGAACTACTCTCACCCCAGGATCATCCCATGACTGGCCTGTTGGGAGCCCTTGTTCCGAGAGACAGTTCAGACACTCAGGGTGGTGATTCTCAGTACTGCTTCCTCAGTTTTAGTTCGTAGTTTGGGAGCGGAGGTTTCAGGAGTTAAACAGAAGTAAGATCCAATCTCAACAGGAGTGCATCAAGCCAGAGAGAGACACACAGCCTGCCCAAAAGCAAAGAAAGCTGAGGCTATTGAGTGTCCTAAAGAATAAAACTAATGAGGGCTCTCACAAGAATTTCAAAACATGGGGCCAGCGAGGTGGCGCTAGAGGTAAGGTGTCTGCCTTGCAAGCCAAGAAAGGACCGTGGTTCAATCCCCCAGTGTCCCATATGGTCCCCCCAAGCCAGGGGCAATTTCTGAGCACTTAGCTAGGAGTAACCCCTGAGCATCAAATGGGTGTGGCCCGAAAAAAAAAAGAATTTCAAAACACAAGGTCAATTATTTTAGCCATTTGAAAAATTAGGAGTTTTCAAAATAAACCACTGTTATTTTCTAGACCTTTTTGGGAGGATGGGGAGGATATATCTGAAACCCAGAACTTAGACATTTCATTTAGTACATCAAAATGTTATTCAACTTTCAAGTGAACAGCCCTGAGATCCTTCAAGTGAAAGATCTACCTAAATAAATTCATGCTTGAAGTAAAAGATGTCACAGAGATAAAATGTTGTAAAAAAAAAAAAAAAAAAAGGATTTACCCCACAATAGTGCTACGATTATTCAAAATTAATAATGGAAAGCAAAATTTATACCAAACTACTTCATATCTTCTAAACGGGGAAGTTATAAAGTATCCTTAGAATGAAGATTAGTGCTGTCTGTATTTGATAATTAAAGATTGAATTAAAACAATCACGTGGATTCACCTGTCAGCACTTAAGGGTGAGACCAATTCAGGGGTTTCCGTTTCACAGAGTCTCAGGGCGTAAGGCAACATTGCCACCTGGTGGCTGGATCCGATTTTTACAATTCATTTAGTGCGCTTGGCCGCCTTTAAAAGGAATTGCTCTCATTGGGGGGTGATTATAGTAATAGCTCCAACAAAAATGAACATGTCTGGGGGATAGGGTTGGCAGGCCCATATTAAAGCATGTACTGGAGCTCCAAAGCTTCCAAGGAAGCCACTGGCCCAGTTCCCTCTGTAGAAAAGAGCTGTCCTTCCTAACTCTGGGTGTCATTTCAGCCTTCCGTAACAAAACAACACAACAGCACTTCCAGGAACTTTTATTTGCTTGGCATAGAAGTCAACTCAACATTTAGCCTAAATAAAATCAGTAAGACTCTGGAGAGTAGAAGACAAAATAGATATTTGTCTAGTGCAAAGAAGCCTAAAAGACGCCTCAAGTAAGCTATCACTCAAATATACTGAACACTTCTGATTTCCATGGCAAACACATGGCAAGAGTTAAATTCTGGGGCTGAAAAATTTAGAAGAATCTCATACAAACAAAAAAGTAGGTCATTGAAGTGTTCAACTTTTAGTGGACAAAGAGAAGTTAATCCTTTGTGGAGATAGAGAGAAGTCACTCACCAGAAGTCCCCTGAAAGACCAACGGGGAGGATTTCCTGAGGTCTGACGAGGGGCTGAGTGCCCCTCAGTTGTGTGGAAGCCTTTTGATCCTAAAACCTCAACTATATGAATCCTAACTTCCACATAAATCATATATTGTCATAACTGTATGAACAATACCTAAAAATTTTAAGTTAAGACCACACGATCAAACAGCTCCATCAAATAGCTTTGTCATCAATGTACAAAGTCAAGCAGTGTGCCTTTCCTGAGCTCACTCCCTCACCTCATCCTTTGAGACACCAGGTGGCTTCATACCCTTCCATCTCTATCTCTCCTGTTTCGCCTCCTGAAGGAAATTCAGAGTCCCTCCTGTTCATCCAGACAAAATGAGTCAATCCATGCATGTGGGTCTCAACTTCCCTTCCTCAGCAGAGTAACCTCCAAGCATGAAGGCACGTTTCTCACAGGATGCCTCGGAGCTTCTGTAGGCCTGACACTGGCAGCCATGTTGCCTGCACTGGCATGTCAACTCTGATGGCTGTGGAGATCTTGGCAGTCACATGTCCTGTGAGAAAGGAAGAGAACTGATCTTCTCATGTTTCTCTCACTCCCTAATAGTGGAGTGGGTCAGAGAACAATAGTAGGCTAGAAAGACCCCAGAAATCTGTTCCACTGTGTCCCCAGTGGGGAAAAGCCAAGTTCCACAAAAGCACAGACCAATTGCCTGCAAACTCACCATCCCTGCCTGGTTTCTTGAGAGAAAACCTAAAAAGCATCCAAAGCCCCCCCCCCCCTTTCTCAAAACGCAATGAATACCTCACATCCAAATAATCACTTTCCTGAATGATTAATAATGCACAAAAATTATTTTCAGAAAAACTTCACCTCCATATCCTTGATCCTAAAACTCACTTAGAGGTCAGCAATGGGACTAATTTTCTTATACATGTTTCTTATACATGTTCATTCTCTTCTTATCCTCTTTTCTTTTTATTCTTATTCTCTTTTCTTATATAGATGTTCATTTTCAATACAATGATGGAAAAGTACGCAACTAAAATAACAGGGGATATCACTAATGCAAATAAAATCATTGAAATTTTCTAGAATCTTCTCTCAGATTCCAACATGGAACCAAAAAGGGCTGGTATTTTGCCAGCTAAGTAGAAATAATAGAATGAAGAATACTGTCTATAGAGAGAGGATTTGTAATCATGAAAAATATTTTCAGGTGAGGCACTTGCCTCACATACTGTCAACTGTTGGGTTTGATCCCTGGCACTGAAGAGTCCAGCAAGCACCATCAAGAGTGATTCTTGAGCACAAAGCCAAGAGCAGCCTCTGAGCACAGCTGAGTGTGTCCTCCCCCCAAAAAAGAAGAAGAGCCAGAGATAATGGATAATGGGTAGTGCTCTTGCCTTGCATAGCCAACCCAGGTTCAATTCATGGCACCCTACATGATATGCTGAGCCTGCCAGGAATAAGCCCTGAGCACAGAGGGGTGTGCCTCCACCACCACCAAAAAGAAAAGGAGACAAAATTGGAGTAAAATCTGAACGGGGAACAGTCCATTCCAGTAAGATGGAAGATTCAAATAAAAAGTAAAGGCATGGGGCCAGAGTGATAACACAGTGGTAGGGCATTTGCCTTGCATGCAGCCAACCCGAGACAAACCCGGGTTTGATCCCTAGCATCTCATATGGTGTCTTGAGCCTTCCAGAAATGATCTCTGAGTGTAGAGCCAGGAGTAAGCCTTGAGTACAACCGGGTGCCACCCCCCAAAAAAAAATTAAAGGCAGTAACATTAAAGTCCACAGGCCTCTCAGGAGCTCCCAGGGCTTCCTTGTCGTTGTCTGCTACAGCAAGGGGTGTTCTCCCACCTGCAGCTGCTGTGCTCAAGTCCAGACCCCGCCCAGCTGCCAGAGTTGTGCAATCCATAGCCAGGGAAGAGCTACATGGAGAACTGACTGAAAATTTTGGAGCTGAACAATGGCAAGGTTTTGTGTCATCTGATGTCTCTTCAAGATGAAGAAGCATAGCATGACTGGCATATAGGAAGTACCTATAAATATAGGAAGTATTGTGAGGCTGGTGAAGAGTGTTTCCAATTGTTCCTTACTAAGACAAGCTAAATTTTTATTTTTCTGCTTCAAGTCCTTTAAGCACCAGGAAGAGTACCTGGAACAAAAAAAAGAGAACTTAATAGTGAAAGAGGGAAAAAAAGAGAAGTGGTTTTTATTACTGTGTTAATTAAGAAACAATACAGGACCCATAACTAGATTACTTCTACTGCAAGTGATCTGTAAAATAGCTGTTAAACTAGACATGGTTATTAAATGGAAAGTGAATCTTCAGAGACAGAGGCCAGCCATAAAGTAGCCAGGAAAAAAAAAAGGAAATGAGAGTTGCAGTTAGAAATGCAGCATGAAAGGAGTATAGAGGCAGGTTCTGGCATCATTCCCAAGTTAAGGAGTTACAGTGGCATTGGTGGTATCGTGGTGAGCATAGCTGCCTTCCAAGTGAAGGAGTTGAGAGATTTGGGCACAGAGGGAAAGATCATCTAGAAAGATATAACACTGAGTATAGTCTCTGAGTCTTGATTATGACATCATGCTCCATAAGTAGCCAAAACGAGGCTAGATATTGAGGGTGACTAATGGAGTAAAGGAAGGGACAAGAATTGAGAATAGAAAGTGGAAGTCAGGGGCCAGAGAGATAGCACAGCGGTAAGGCGGTTTGCCTTAGATGCAGAAGGATGGTGGTTCGAATCCCGGCATCCCATATGGTCCCCCGAGCCTGCCAGGAGCGATTTCTGAGCATAGAGCCAGGAATAACCCCTGAGCACTGCTAGGTATGATCCCCCCTCCCCCAAAAAAAGAAAGAAAATGGGAGTCAGGAATATTGCAGTCCTGCAGGATATTTTAAGATTCTGACTTTCTGTTGTTCTAGTTTGATTTGTGGACCACCCCTAAATGTGCTCAGGGGAATACACCTAGCTCTGAGCTTGAGGTCACTGATGATGGTGCTTAGAGGCTGTATGATGCCCAGGATCAAACCCCAGGCTCCTGTATGCAAATCAGGGTAGGGTGCTTGAATTGTATGTCATCCCTTTGACCCATTTCCCTGGCTCAATATTCCAACATTTTTATGTTTGGGTTTTGCGATACACTTGAAAGTGCTCAGGGCTCACTCCTGGCTCTGTACTCCAGGATCACTCCTCGAGGGACTTTGGGGGACTATATGTGCTGCTAAGGCTCAAACCTGAATTGAATGCATGCAAGGCAAGGGACCTAATTGCTATACTATCGCACCAGGCCCATATTCCAACTTTTTACTCATAATTAAATCGAAACATTCTGGAGCATTATGAGCACAAGAAAGTTTCTCTGACTTTCACTATAAAAACAAACAGGGGCCTCATAGATAGTATAAAGGTTAAAGCACTTGCTTTGCATGAAGCCAACCCCTAACTGATCCCTAGCACCACATATGGTCCCCTGAACATTACCAGAAGGGATACCTGAGAGAAAAGCCAGAAATAATCCTGAGGATGGCTGTGTTGGCCAAAAATAAGCCTGACGTAAAGGTGAAGGGGCTGTGCATTTTATGGCTAAAACCCAATTACAAACCATGTGTAATGATGGTGCTTAAATAATATTATATTTTATTATAGATTATAAAATATATAAAATTATAAAATATATAGATTATAATATATATAATAAAATATATATAAAATAATAAAATAAAATAAAAAGTACTAAAAAGGACTGATGGAAAGGGGTAGTAAGTACACTTGTTATACAATTACTAAGAAAAAAATTAATAAATCAAGGAAACAGATTGGATTTAATAATAGAAGTGAAAAAGCCACCCAAATGCTGAGTATATTTTAAAGTAGAGTCAGAAAGCAATATTAGTAAGCTAGGCTATGACCCATGAAAGGAAAGAATCAAAGAAGATTCCAGCATGGCTCCATCAACCAGAGAGTGTTGGTGGTGAAGATTTCAGTGGAGCAAGAGTGGAGCATCTACTTGTAGTTGGGTTTGTAAATTTTTATTTGAGGGAAATATCTAATCTGGAGATACAGATACAGTTTAGAGGGAGAGAGAAGGAGAAAATGCAGCTCTGTTCACTATAGGGAGATCTGGTGATTTCCAAATCTCATAACATGATTGCAGTTCTCTCATATTCAGTAGTTAGATTGTATCACCACACTTAATGTGGGCAGACTATTTACCTGCTAAAGTCTCCTCCTTTAAAGGATTTTTATAGTTCTGACACCAACAGAAAACTGCCCAATTCCTCTACTAAGCTCCAAAAGAAAATGATGGCCCTGACTCATTCCCGGTAGTTTGGTTCAGGCTGAGAACTCTGGAATGGGAACAGGAAGATTCCCCTGTGAATGGGATTTATTTTAATGTCCATTTCTTCTCTATCATTATTTGTGTATGAGAAGGCCACTGATTTTTGCATATTCATATTGTAGCCTGCCACTTTGCTATACTAATCTAATGTTTCTAGAAGCTTTTGGTAGAGTCTTTAGGATTTTCTAACTATAGTAGCATGTTATCTGCAAACAGTGAGAGTTTGATTTCTTCCTCTCCTACATGGATGCCCTTGATACCTTTTTCTTGCCTAATTGCTATGGCAATTACTTCCAGTACTATGTTAAATAGAAGTGGTGAGAGGGGTAGCCTTGTCTTGTCCTAGTTTTTAAAGGAAAGGTTTTTAGTTTATCTCCATTGAGAATATATTTGCCATGGGCTTGTGGTAAATGGCTTTGACTATATTGAGAAAAGTTCCTTCCATTCCCATCTTGTGAGTTTTTATCATGAACAGTTGTTGGGCATTATCAAATGCTTTCTCTGCATCTATTGATATGATCATATGGTTTTTATTTTTTCTTTTGTTAATATGGTGTACTATGCTGATTGATTTGCATGTTAAACCATCCATTCATCTCTGAAATGAAACATACTTGGTCATGGTGTATGATTCTTGATGAGGCGTTGGATCCTATTTGCAAGTCTTTTGTTGAGGATCTTTGCATCTGTGTTCATCAGATAGTGGTCTGTCGTTTCCTTTTTTGCAGCATCTGTGTCTCCTTTGGTATCAGGGTGATGCTACATTCATAAAAAAAACTATTTGGAAGTGTTTCTGTTTCTTCAATATCCTGGAAGAGCCTAAAAAGGACTGGTAGTAGTCCTTCTTGAAAGGTTTGAAAGAATTCGCTAGTGAATTCATCTGAACCTGGGTTTTTGTTTTTGAGAAGACTTTTGATTACCATGTTATTTCCTCAATAATGATGCTTAGATAAGCTAGAACATCCTGCTTCACCCATGGAAGTTATAAGAGTCCAAGAATTTATCCATTTCTTCAAGTTCTCTTGTGGCATAGACTTTCTCATTAGAGTCTCTGATTACCCATTGAATCTCTGTAATATCTGTAGTGATCTCCTTACTTTCATTACTAATCCAGTTTATTAAGTTTCTTTCTCTCCTTTTCTCTGTGAGTTTTGTTAGTGTGGCTTATCAATCTAGTTAATTTTTCAAAGAACCACTTTTGCTTTCATTGAATTCTTTTTTTTTTTTTTTTTTTTTTTTTTTGGTTTTTGGGCCACACCCGGCGGTGCTCAGGGGTCACTCCTGGCTGTCTGCTCAGAAATAGCTCCTGGCAGGCACGGGGGACCACATGGGATACCGGGATTCGAACCAACCACCTTTGGTCCTGGATCAGCTGCTTGCAAGGCAAACGCCGCTGAGCTATCTCTCCGGGCCCCTCATTGAATTCTTTTAATTTCCACTTCATTGATTTCTGCTCTAAGCTTTGTTATTTCCTTCTGCCTACCTATTTTTGGTTCTTTTTGTTAAACATTTTCTAATTTTATAAGCTGTGTCATTAAGTTATTTATGTAGGCCCCTTCTTCCTTCCTGATGTGTGCTTGTAAAGCTATAGATTTTTCTGTTAATACTGCTTTTGCTGTGTCTCAATAATTCTAGTAATTTGTGTTTTCATTCATTTTGTTTCCAAAAATCTTTTGCTTTCCTCTTTGATTTCATCTCTGACCCACTGATTGTTCAACAGTGAGTTGTTTAATTTCCAGGTGTAAGTTTTTTCCTCTGTATCTGTTTGTAGTTCACTTTTAATTTCAGTGCATTCGGGGCCGGGCGGTGGCGCTAGAGGTAAGGTGCCTGCCTTGCCTGCGCTAGCCTTGGACGGACCACGGTTCGATCCCCTGGAGTCCCATATGGTCCCCCAAGCCAGGAGTGACTTCTGAGCTCATAGCCAGGAGTAACCCCTGAGCGTCACCGGGTGTGGCCCAAAAACCAAAAAAAAAAAAAAAAATTCAGTGCATTATGATCTGAGAAGGTAGTTTGTAGAATTTCTATGTTTTATGGGCCAGCATGTGATCTATCCTGGAGAATGACCCATGCTCACCCAGTTTTCTGAGTGGAGATATATATGCTATTTATATATACACTATATATGTATATATACATATATATTTATATAAATATATATGTATATATACTAGTTCACTTTCTTCCTTTATAGCTTTTTTTGTTTTGTTTTTAGGCCACACCTGGTGATGCTCAGGGGTTACTCCTGGTTATGAGCTCAGAAATCGCCCCTGGCTTTTGGGGGACCATGTAGGATTCGCAAATCGAACCAAAGTCTGTCCTAGGTCAGCCACATGCAAGATAAATGCCCTAACACTATGGTATCACTTTGGTCCCTATAGCTAGTATATTCTTGTTAGGTTTTATCCTGGTTGACATATCAAGTGATGACAGGGCAGTATTGAGGTCTCCCACTATTACTGCATTGCTACCAATGTCTTTCAGATTTCTCAAAAATTTTAAATATTGTGCTGGTTCCTCATTGGGTGTGTATATATTTAGGAATATAATTTCTTCCTGTTGTACATATCCCTGATTATTACATAATATCCATCATTGTCCCTTATAACATTTTTAAGTCTAAAGTTTGTATCATCTTATTAATATGGCCACTCCAGCTTTTTTTATAAGGGAGTTGTTTGCTTGAATGATTGTCCTCCAACCGTTGATTTTGAGTCTATGTTTGTTCTGACTATTCAGATATGTTCCTTGTAGGAAGCAGAATGTTGGATTCAGCTTTTTGATCCATTTGGCCACTCTGTCTCTGAACTGGTGCAATTAGACCATTGACATTGAGAGAGATAATAGTCATGGGATTTACTGTCTAATCTTTGTGTAGGAGTTTGGTGTGTCTGTCAGTCTGTCTTGTCTTAAAGTAGACCTTTCAGTTTGTCCTTTAAAGCTGATTTTAGTCTGTAAAGGTTCTGTGCTGTTATCTGTAAAGCTATATATACTTCCTTCAAACCTGAAAGTGAGTCCGCCTGAGTGCAGTATTCTAGGCGAAGCATTCACTTAGTTGAATTTTGTCACTAAGTCCCGCCACTGCCTCAGGCCTTGAGGATCTCTTGTGAGAGATCTGCTGTAAATCTCTGGTAAATTTCAAAAATAAAAATATATACCCAAAACAATTACAATAATTGAGGAATCAGTATGTTAAATGTTTTTCAATATTTATTGCTGAAGAAAAACTAAATTAGCAACAATAACTTTAAAACTTTAAAGTGCAGAAAACTGTAGCTTCACAGGTAATCAAGCTAAATCACAAAGGTTAAAATCCTTCAAAACTGTTTCCTCATCATCATCTGTATGTTCAAACAGAGCTTCAGCTGTATCTGATGTGAGGGTATCAGCATAGACATTATCATCACTGAGTTTGCAGGTATCATCACTGCTGTCAGTCTCATACAAAGCACAGAATATTGTGGATTAGATAGTTCAGTGGCATACAGTTCAGTTCAGCAGCTCAGCCTCGATTTGTGGACTGAGCTGAAGCATCGCCCCCTCCAGCAGAAGGCAGAAGACAACTAGACTAAGTGCATTTGACTCAGTGTGTGTGCACCAAATGAAATAACCTATATGGCCCACGTATAAGCTGATTTGGGTTTTTCAGCACAAAATTTGAAGCTTATAATTCAAATTTAAAAAGCTTATGCTAGAAGCTTATACTCGAGTATATACAGTACTTTAAAGCTCTTCTCCAATCTCTTCTGTTGTATGGAGCTATTATGCATCTCATCTTCCACTCACTGATTCCATCCTCAGCTGCTGTTACTGTTGGAATTTTCAGTGAGGTTTTCATTTTACCTATCTAGTTTTTCAGTCCTATTTGATTGGATTTCTTTCATTTCTATTTGTATAACCTCTTGATTCTTATTTGTGGTTCATTCAGCTCGATCCATGCTTTCTTTGAGTTCTATAAGGACCCTCTATATTTCTTCTCTAAACTCCTTATCTGAGAGGCTAAATAGGTGCTTTCTCTTTTCAGGTCATCAATGCTACCAATTCTGGTCGGTGTTGGCCTGCATTGTTTCCCTATTGTTATGCTTCTAGTGTGATGTTTTCTGCATGTCATGCTAGGGTTCATTGAATAGATGTGCTGGCAGCGGAGCAAAGTGGAGTAGCTTGGTTTCCCTGGCTCTGCCCTCTGTGAACAAAGCCAGCTCACCTCCATTCACATAGCTTTTATAGGCACTTCTGGATGGAGTTGGTTCCAAAACTGGCAGCCAGGGTTCTTGGTCAGCAATCATGTTGAAAAGTGTGAGGATGCCAGAGCGATAGCACAGCAATAGAGCATTTGCCTTGCACGCGGATCTTGGTTTCATTCCCAGTATTCCATATGGTCTCCGAGCCTGTGATTTGAGCACAAAGCTAATTTCTTTGCAAAGAAGTAAAGTGCAAAGAGTAACTTCTTTGCACTGCCCGGTGTGACCCTAAAGTCCCTCCCCCCAAAAAAATGTGTGGCAGGAATCAGGCTCCACCTTTAGTGAGTGGTGTCTGCTCGACTCCATTCACATGACTTCCACAGGCGCTTTGGATGGGATTGGTCCCCAAACCGGCAGCAGCAGGTCTTGGGCAGCAGCTGCATTGAAAAGCATGTGGCAGGGATCCAATGATAAGCTTTTTAAACTCACTTACCAAAATTCTACAGTTACAAGAGTGTATGTATAATTCAGGGGCCAGAAAGGTGGTGCAAGTGGTAAGGCATCTGTCTTGCTACTGCTGTTCAACCCCCAGCGTCCCATATTGTCCCCCAAGTCAGGAGTGATTTCTGAGTGCACAGCCAGGAGTAACCCCTAAGCGTCACCTGGTGTGGCCCAGAGACAAACAAACAAATGTATAATTCAGACACGGTCATGAAAGAGGGAAGTGTACTTTGAAGAAGCTCCATCATTCGCTCAAAGGCAGTCTTTTCAAAGACATAGCAAAGTTAAGTGTTTATCATCTGAAACCCACACAGCTTAGTTTGCTGACTCTTATAGGTGCTCAGGAAAGGCTATTTATTGCACAGGGCCATCCAGGTCTTGCCTTCAGCCTTCCTTGCTAATGATTTCAAATACAAAATTCTCCATTAAATACCCCCTGACATGTTTTCTTAATGAATACAAATGATCAGAAACAGTGCAGTTTGTTACCTCACAGGTACAATACACAGTCATCACTAATACTAGCTGGTTTGTTTTATACCATGCTCTGCCCATGACCTATAGCATTTGATGTTGCTCATCTCCTGTGAAGCAGCTGTGGTTACTCTCTGGCCTTACAGAAAAGCTGAGACAGAGAAACAAAATGCATAACATACATCCTAAAGTGATCAAGCCAAAATTACAAATTAAGGCATCATTCCAGACCTGTGAGAACCATTTGATATGCTTCCTTCCTAAGCTATTCATACTTGAGACCTTAACACATTCAGTACCATTTATACAACTATTAACTTAAGTATATTGGTAAGTTTAAGAGCAGCTGAATTTCAAAATGCTATAAATTTTGAAAACACATTGTGGCCACACCCCTTTTTCTAGCTATTACAGTACTGAGCAAGAACCTTCAGGGACATTCTTCTTGAGGCCAACGTTTTCCAAAGAAAGTATTTTATATACAACTCCTTAGGACGGAGAGCTATGTGAAATATCATGTTTATTGAACAGGATGCCGCTAAACCAGCTCCATGGTGCCATTCCTCTTTTTCAAAGACACAGAGAAGGCCCACACATGGGACCAGGGAAAGTTTTCAAACCTGGACAAATATATGAAAAGTTGAAAAGGTGGTTCTAAAAAGTATAAGTACCTGAGGTACAACAGGCATCCTTTTAAAGTAGCTTTTATTCCTATTCCCCAAACTTACGTTTTAATTGACCACATTTTGGACATTCTGGAAGGCAATCCCCTGCTGACAAAATTCCCTGTTAAATAAAGTATATTTTGCCCCCCAAAAGAACTACCTCAGATCCCACTATTTAGTCTTACATTTGTTATATTTCCCTATCTTCCTCCCATCCCTCGATACACCCAGCACAGGGAGACTATTCCTTAAGTAACTAGGGGGTACAAATACCAATGAAGATACAGACCAGGTAGACAAACATCAGAATCAAGTAATTGCAATGTAGGTCAAATGCACATATCCACACCCCCTACGGATATGCATGTAGTCTGCAGCAAATAGCCATGGATGTGTACTATCATGAAGATCTCAGACAGGTACATACCACATCTTTCCTTTCAGTTATTAAAGTGTATGTGAATAATTGCATCTAACAGAGAGACTTAGAGTGTACTTTTAGAGCAACAGTGTCCAGACTAACTGCTCTGGTCAGGCTTCCTATCTCTCAGTCCTAAAGTCAATCACCACCATTGGGGCTGGATAGCACAGTGGTAGGGTGTTTGCCTTGCACGTGGCCGACCCGCAACAGATCCAGGTTCAATTCCTGGGATCCCATATGGTCCCCCGCGCCTGCCAGGAGTGATTTCTGAGTGCAGAGCCAGGAATAACCCAAGCACTGCCACATGTGGCCCAAATACAAAAAAATAAAGAAAAAAGAAAAAGAAAGCCAATCACCATAACTGGCTATTGAGATCTAAGTAGTAGATGATATACATTGGAAACATTTATGCCATTCACATTAGATTAACTGCCACATTCTCAGTAAAAATAGCTTTCATTGTAATACATACAATGAAATATGAATACACTAACTTTTAGCACTCTGAAATCTTGGTGAAGGGTTTTTCATTTTATATTCCAAAATATCTACCTCCATGAAATTTCCATTCCACCCATCTTACAAAGTAATGCTACCCTTTTAGAAAGAGATGATGGGGCTAAGTTAAAGCATTTGCTTTGCATCCCTCCAACCTGGCTCAAATCCTTGGCACCACCTATGGTCTTGTGAGCATGACCACTAGAGGTAACATACTTAACACATTCAGTACCATTTATACAACTATTAACTATTAAGTATATTAGTAAGTTTAAGAGCAGCTGAATTTCAAAATGCTGTAAATTTTGAAAACACATTGTGGCCACACCCCTTTTTCTAGCTATTACAGTATTGGGCAGAGCCCCTGAGAACTGGGGATTGAAAGTGCCCTAAAAAAAAAAAAAACACACACACAAATTTTTTAAATTTTCTCCATAAGTCATTTCCTCAGTTCAGGACAGATGTCTTTTTTATGATTATGAAGTATACACATACCTAAAAGCATATATCTAATACTAGAATTTCTAAAAATATAAGGTAATTCCTAGCTAACAGATCGGATGGATCAGTGGGTCGGAGGCACAAAGAACAATGTAAAAGATTATTTTCTTGTCAAAGTGAGAATCCATGTATTTGATAAACAATTAAAAATATAAAAGAAAATATGAATTATGGGGTTGAAAATATAGCACAGCACTAGTTTTGCATAAAACTGACCTGTATTTGTTCCCCAAAACCCCAAGCCCCATTAAGAGTGATTTCTGAGCAAAAAGCCAGAAATAAGTTCTAAACACCACCTGGTGTGCCTCCAAAGCAAACAACAAAAGAAAATCCAAATTTTAACCCAATAATTTCATAAAATTTTGGGGTGGGGGGGTTTCCTGCAGTGCTCACAAGAGTTACTCCTGACTGCGCTCAAAATCGCTCCTGTCTGGTTCAGAGAACCATAACGGATGCTGGGATTCAAACCACCATCTGTCCTGGGTTGGCAGCATGCAAGGCAAATGTCCTAACGCTGTGCTCTCTCAGGCCCCATAAAACTTGATGACAAAAACATCAGAAAAGTATTTGCAGGGGCTGGAGTGATAGCACAGCCCTGGACAGACCTCGGTTCAATCCCCCACGTCCCCATAAGGTCCCTCATGTCAGGAGCAATTTCTGAGCGAAGAGCCAGGCGTAACTCCTGAGTATCACTGGGTGTGGCCCAAAAGAAAAGTATTTGCAACAAAACAGTTCCAAGCCCGGGGCCAGAGAGATAGCACAGCAGTGTTTGCCTTGCAAGCAGCCAGAACCTAAGGTGATTGGTTCGGATACCAGCGTCCCTATGGTCCCCAGTGCCTGCCAGGAGCGATTTCTGAGCAGATAGCCAGGAGTAACCCCTGAGCACCGCTGGGTGTGGCCCA
Organism: Suncus etruscus; assembly: GCF_024139225.1. Classification (NCBI taxonomy): domain Eukaryota; kingdom Metazoa; phylum Chordata; class Mammalia; order Eulipotyphla; family Soricidae; genus Suncus; species Suncus etruscus. The sequence continues at coordinate 135,687,959 of NC_064850.1, read as the reverse complement.
AAAAAAAAAACAAAACAAAAACAAAACAAACAAAAAAAAACAGTTCCAAGCCCACCTGTTTTTTTCCTGTGAAATACTTCCCTAATTTTAAGCCAAAGTAGTGATATATCCTCCCTCATATGTTGACTATATATTTAAAGATATATACATTGCATTAAAACGGCAGAGTAAAAGCAAACCTTTCCTAAAATTGGTGCCTAATAATCCTCTACTTCTTGAATGTATGGAGGGATTCATTGCTCAATTTAAAACAAACTTCAATCACCTGAATTTCAACTCTTAAAACATAGTTGTTTATTTTGTTTTGTTTTGTTTTTTAGTTTTGGGGCCACACCCGGCGATGCTCAGGGGTTACTCCTGGCTGTCTGCTCAGAAATAGCTCCTGGCAGGCACGGGGGACCATATGGGACACCGGGATTCGAACCAACCACCTTTGTTCCTGGACCGAGTGCTTGCAAGGCAAACGCAGCTGTGCTATCTCTCTGAGGCCAAAAACATAATTTTTGAATTTAGACTTAAATCATCTCTTGGCAATTTTTACTTGGGATCTTAACTACATAACATTCTCTGTTCTCATAGAAACATAATGGTATCAAGAATTTAAACTACAGAATCATAATTCAGACCTAAGTAATCAATCTTAATGGATTCATACGAGAAAGAACTCACTTTCTCCTCCAGCCTTTAAAACATAATTTAATCCCATCTTTGCAATCTGTGTTGTTTTCTGCACCAGCAACAGGAATCAAACTTCTACTGGCCCTAATGATTTGCTTGAGTGGGTTCATGAGACACCCTGACTTGGAAACAGCAACAACTTACTTTCAGGGCAGATTTCCCTGCACCACCACCTACTGGTGAGATGAAACTAGAAGACGCTCAGTGATACACTGACTTCGGCATAGATATCTGTGCAAAAACCAAGATCTCTAATTACAGAAACCTGACTGCAACAACTGTGATTGTGAACTTTTACTGAGAACATGAAGACTTTGGGGTTAGACATTTTAGTATGCCCAGAGCTTGTAGTTGGTTTTATGTCAGGATGCTTCATGGGTAGGGTCTCCCTGTCTTTATCTTTAAGTCAAAGGTTTTTCCTATTTTCCCCCAATATTTGCTGCACCTATGAAAAAACTGCCCCCCCCCTTTTAAATAGGGTTCCTGCCTTTTTCATAGAACCTTGGGACACAGATCACTGTTTTTACCACATATTCCTGCATTTTTCTATAAAATTACAAAGAAAAAGAAAAGATGGGGGCAGGGCCAAGCGATCACAGGTGCATTGGAGAAAAAAATGACAGAATATCCAGGCCAAAGTCAACAACAGTAGAATCAAGAGACCTAAACTTTAACAATCTAAACTTAAATGGCCTGTTATACTGGCAGGCCAGGGGGCAAACGGTGATGGTATAGTTTGCACCTGGGAACATTGGTGGAGGGAGGTCAACACTGGTGGTGTGCTTGGCCCTGACACACCGTATATCTGAAATTCAACTATGAAAATCTTTGTAGATCAGAATGGTTTCAATAAAATAAAAAAAATAAAAAAAATAAAAAAATTTAAGTCAATTTATAAACCTTAAAGTTTTACAAAAAGAAATGTCAGTAAAGTTGCTTAGTGAAGTATGTTAAAATTGACTGAAGTGAGATAAATGGAATTCATTTACTTCTCATTTCTTCAGAATATATTCATTTTTTTTGTTTCCAGCTCTATACTTGGTTTATCGTGGGTGTTTTTTGTTTTTTGTTTTTGGGCCACACCTGGTGACTCTCAGGGGTTACTCCTGGCTATGCACTCAGAAATCACTCCTGGCTTGAGGGACCAAATAAAGGTCAGCCACGGCAAGTCAAGCGGCCTACCGCTGCTCTACCACTCCGGCCCCTATACACTACTTTTTAAATAAAATGTGAATATAAGGCCAGAGAGATAGCACAGCAGCAGGGCATTTTGATGCAGGGTTTATCCCCGGCATCCCATATGGTCCCCTAAGCCTGCCAGGAGCGATTTCTGAGTGCAGAACCAAGAGTAACGCCGCTGGGTGTGGCATCATAATCGTAGTTTTAGAGGCATTATTTGCCTCCACAAATTTACTTCCTTTACACAGTAGATTAGTCAATAAGGTAAAATAAATTAAGGTATTAAAATCCAGCCATCAGGATCTATATTTCTATCATGGAGCATTATAAGAAAGTCTGTGAGAATCTCTAAAATCATTCTGCCCACTGATGGGATGGCTATCAGAATAGTAGCTATTTCAAAGGACCCGAGTAAGAATTAAATGAGCTAACAGAGCTAAACCTTAATACATGGTGCTAAGCATTCTTGAAATCAATCTCCTATTTTGAAAAATACAATTCCTTAAATGGGTAAAGATGCTCAGTTCAGGTGTCAGCAGTGATTAGAAAATTGATTTTTAAAAGTTTGAGACAGTTCACTTCTACTTAAAAGTTAAAACTCTTAATGGTAGAGGCCATAGAGATAGCTCAACAGGCTAATCAGTACATTTACCCTCGGGAAGCTCAAGTTCTTCTATCCAAATAAAGCAAATTTAGGGCTCAGAAACATGAGTTGAATGAATTCATGCTCAGGTTCAATTCTCAGTACTGCATGATTCCCTAGGGAACAGCAAAGGCAGCCCCAAAACTAACAAGCTATCATTTATCAGTCTTCTCAGTTAATCCTAGACATATTCTATGGCTCTTGTACACCTAAAGATTTAACTTCTACTTTATTTAAATATACAAAAAAAAATCTGAAAATGAACTTTCCCTATACTGCTAGACTTAAATTTAACTTTGTATCTGACTGGCACTTAACCATAAAAAGCACCCTGTCTTACCACATTAAAATGACTGGAACAGTTCAAAAGCAGGGCAGGCCTCCATTGCGTACCAATAAACATCACTGGCAATAGTATGCAACCTTTAGATAATTTTTACGACCATATTAATGTAGTTTCTTAAATACCCCAGCTAAAACAAAATGAAGTTGCCTGTTCCCTGTACCCTTCAAGATGGTCTTTTTCACAAATACCTCTAAAATATAAACCTTTCGGCATTCAAGTATGTGGGAGGGATGGCGGGATGGAGGGGTACTGGGAATTGAACCCAGAATATAAGTATTCTATTGCTGAGCTATATCCTAGTATAGGAAACTGAGCTTTAAAATGACTAATGGGGGGGGGGGGCATTGCCTTGTTGCAAGCATTGTAGTATATAAAATATTCATAATCCTATGACCAAGAAACATCATAGAAACAAAGCACTTTGCAATGATTTGTACTTGGCTTTCATGGAGATCTTTTAGTAAAGAAAAAAAAATCAGATACAAGGTTATACATTAATGGGCAGGGGAAGAAAGACTGGAGGGTGTGATGTCAGAATGTTATAACTAAAATCCTATTGTTAACAGCACCATTTATTCTTGGTGTCTAAAAAGTCCTCTAAAATTACATGAATTGTGATTATGCTAAAACACAGTATCACAAGAAAATGTGTCCATAGAAAGTGATGCTACTAAATGGCAACGTTTGGTATTATTTTTCTAGTTTCAAAATTCCCTAAAATACACTTGCTTATTAGTTCTATAACCAGGTATGTACAAAGTTGAGTTTTTATCTTTCAAGGTTGACAAGAGTCAGGGAGATAAGTAAAAATAAATTCATCCTTTGCCTGAGGTACAGATTCAATCCAGGGAACCACATGGTTCCCTGAGTGCCATTGGGAGCAACCCCAAGCACTGGTAAATATGGTAACATATATTTATTTTGTCTGTATGTAAAATCGATGCTCATATGCTTGCTCTAATCTCCAGTAGTCTAAAATGCCACTGTACCTACCCAGAGCTCTCAAAGCACAACTGCTGCTTAGTGAACATAACTATCATACAAAAATGAAATGGCAGCTGCCCCATTTCCTACCAGAAGGCACTTCACTTCATGACAGATCACTTAGGTAAAGAAATGACATTAGAACCCAAGTTCCACTCAACAAGTATCTAAATATCATAAAGTTAAGATTTTTGTTGTCTTTTTTGAAAAGGAAAATGACACTTCGCCACATATTTTAACAGTTTATTTATTCACATGATAGACTGATTGCCTTTGAAAGCTAGAAAATAAAGATCATCTACTTAGCTTTAAATGTTTTTCCAAACATTGATCTTCTCTAACTTTCATGAAGGTCAACTTTAAAAAATAAAAAAAAAATCTATGCACATACCAAAATCACCAAATAGGAATGTGCAATGCTCTAGGAAAACTATTACCTGAATGTTTTTAGTAGTAAAACACAATTTGGGAATATAACTTTTAAGAACTCCCCTTCACCTTATTGATGTCTCTTCTCTTTAAAATGTTACATTTACATGATTACATCAAAAAGTCATTTCCACTGCCAATATCAATTGTAAAGGGAATTCCTGAGTTAAAATATTGGGAGAATCATGAATATATTCTTTGACCAGAATTTAATTTGATACATTTTTTCAAGGTGTAATTATATTTTTAAAGTTACTACACACTCAGAATGATTCTTAAATTTGTTTCTTGTAAATACAAGAATGGATAAAGATACGGTACATTAATTATAAGGAATAAAAGTAATACACTTAGCATCACAAATAAACTTAAGGCCTTAGTTACTGGATTGTGATTTCAGTAGTACCAACAGTATTATATTTCCCTCATGCTTACAAACATACGTAAGCAGGCAAAGCAAAAAAAAATTCTGAACATGTATGGAATGAAGACAATTTAATCTATATATTAAAGTTAAAATACAATTGGGACTTTTAAAGTAACCATTGGTAGTAAAATAATCTGATCACATGTCATACAGCAAGTAAAAAGAATAGAAATTCAGCTTCTTATACAATCAGAGAACTTCCTAATCAGTCAAGCAGCCAAGAAGCAGCTGTTTCTTGTATACTTTATTTTGTAATTACCCAGACTACAATCCATCTCAAAACCATGGCATAATGAATTTTATAAAACACCTGTTCAAAAGTACATTGATTTCATGTTTATTTATAGAGAGAATATGAGTGGACAAGGGCAGCAATTTTCTAGCCTTAACACTAAAACCAAACATGTACGAGACTGACTATTCAGCATTAGCCTGTAATACAATCTGATTGTATAACAAGACATTTAACATATACCCACTAGAATCTTATGCTCCTTTGTTTCAGTGATGAGAGATTAAGATTTTAAAAAAATTCTTTCTATAAAATTACCAAAAAGACAGTGATATAGAATCAGGAACAGATTTCTAGTCCAGCTATTTCTACCTATCTGTAAGACACAGGAAAGTTCTCTTAACCATAATAAAGTCCACAGACTCCTCTACTCTGCTCTCCTTACCCTCAATAAAGGCCTTAGACGCCTCAATTTTAAAGCAAAGGGAATAAACAAATTCTAATGTTCCCATAAAATGAGATTTTGATAAATTTTCAAATATTAAATGTTTAAAGGATGGCTATGAAATATCAAGCTTGAGACTTATAACCAGTATTTGAGTATATAGAGCTTTAAGCCAAGGAATTGCTGACTCTGCACTGATGGAACAAATGCAAGATTTTGGGGTAGAGGCATGCCTTTCCAGTTATCAGGAAGAATGGAAATTTTACAATGACTGAAAAGTAAACAGCAATGAAAACATTACCCCAGAAGCATGCAATGAACAGGTATTAATTGTGCTTGTGTTTAGTAATTTTACACATAGAAGAGGCTTTATAAAATATATCATAGAGAGCATAATGACATCTGATAAATTCAAAACACCTGAAAATAAGAATACAACAAAACTTTTCTTTACGTAATGTACACAGACCTGGGCCTAACATACATCACTGCACCACACCTAGTCCCAAAATCCAATTTCTCATCAGATAAAAACATTTTTTTCAGAAATAAAAATTTGATCAGTAATAGGCTGTACTAAGGATATAAAACCCCAATCAATATATTTCCTCTGGTTCCAAAATTTTCTATGCTCATGCACATGAAACAAGTTAAGATTAAGTGCAGAAATGGGGCCAGAGGGTTGGTGAGGTGGCGCTAGAGGTAAGGTGTCTGTCTGCCTTGCAAGCGCTAGCCAAGGAAGGACCCCGGTTTGATCCCCCGGCGTCCCATATGGTCCCCCCAAAGCCAGCGGCAATTTCTGAGCACTTAGCTAGGAGTAACCCCTGAGCATCAAACGAGTGTGGCCCGAAAAACCAAAAAAAAAAAAAAAATAAAGAAAAGAAATGGGGCCAGAGCAATGGCACAGCAGTAGGGCATTTGCCTTGCATGTGGACCGAGGCTCAATCCCCAGCATCCCATATGGTCCCCCAAGCCAGGAGCAATTTCCAAGCACATAGCCAGGAGAATCCCCTGAGCGTCACTCGGTGTGGCCCAAAAACAAAAAACAAAGAAACAAACAAAAAGATTAAGTGCAGGGAAAGTATTAGATCTTATAAGGCTTTTATTTATATGGAAACTTTGTTTCATATGAACAGATTTTGCGAAAGGAAGAAATCATTTTCACAAAAAAAATTTCCTATGGCTACCTTGGTAAATACTAAATATGCATAATGGAAATATATTTTGAGGGGCAAAATGAGCAGGTAAAAAAATACCTATTTTAACTATTAAATGCTCTAAAATGAAATTATCATTAGGTTTATTAAATAGCACTTGACTGAATCAGGGAGAATTTTTATCTTTGTTGAGAAAACACTTTGTAAGACCTGCTAAGAATGTGGAAAGTTAACCAGAGAAGAGTCACAGGACAAACTCATAAACTGACTCAAACCACATCAGTTTTATCCTTTTGGCGTTTGTTCAGATTATCTTGAAAGTACACTTATTATGGCCTTCCAAAATACCAAAAGTTGCTTGAAATTTTATCAATTTCTTTTCTTATTAGAGATTGAAAACTCTGAAGTCACAAAACTGCAGTGTCTAAAAGTGCTTCACTGAAGTGACAATGTACATTCTGAATCCAAAACTCCCCTTTGGTGAACTCCTAGTCTCCCCATCTAATGACACGACAGACACAAACAAGCTATTCAGCAAGAATCTGTTAACAGTTTTATTTTCTTTAATGTTAAATACCATGGGACAGGACTGTAAGGATGAGAAACTCAGTCAACAACTGCCTCACAAGGGGTAAGAAAATTCTGCCATGATATTAGCAAAGGTAAAGGAGAAAATTTACACTGTAAGAGGCACCATTTCCCCACAGACTACCTCTTGGCATTTCCTGAATGAGTGGAATTAGCAATCTAAATAAATCATATTTCAAGAGGTAACAGCAACAGATAAAATTTAAAGGGATTATTAAAATAACATTTACAAGACTCTGAACAATTCTTGAACTCTTATTAAAACCACAAAGAAAGAACAATTCTTTATTTATGAATTTCATAAAGGACTGAATGTGCAACTGACATCTGCTAGTGATCTGATAATATACAATTTTTGTCCAGTAGCCGAACAGTTTGTTTTTTATTGTGTTGTCTAACCGTAAGAGATCATTAAAGGCAAAGCCTATATGACGCTGTACACACACACACAACAAAAAAAAATGGTCACTGTGGGCCATACTACCAATGAAATGGTAGGTAAACAAATCTTTTCTGGTCAAGAGAAAAAAAAAAGAAAGAAAGAAATAGCACTCAGCATGCTTCACTCTACAAGATGAATTTCCCTAGAAAGAATCCAATGAAAATGGCTGCAATTACAACAAGAAGTGAAGGAAGGGGACTGGTGACATTATCTCTGAAGGATGCAGCTGAGGTTGATCCAGGTTTATCCGAATGTGCTACCTTTCTGAGCCGTAAGCCTTCATCCTAGAAAATAAAGCACAAAATTAAGATTTTAAAACAAGCAAGCATATAAGCAGACTACCAAACCAAAAAAAAACTATCAACAGAATGAAGATCAGTGTGTATATAGCTAGGAGTGAGAACAGGGGTTAAAGAGCAGAATCATTCTAAGGTGATATAAACAATCTATAACTGGATTCTAGGGATGGCTGCACAGCCCTAAAAGTTTATTAAAAATCACATTAGAGATATGCCCAGTGCCGTCTTTATGAAATGTGAATTATACCTTAATAACACATCTTTTTTTTTTCTTTTTTTTTCTGTTTTGGTTTTTGGATCATACCAGCAGCACTCAGGGGTTACTCCTGGCTCTATACTCAGAAATCGCTCCTGGCAGGCTCAGGGGACCATATGGGATGCCAGGATTCGAACCACCATTCTTCTGCATGCAAGGAAAACGCCCTACCTCTGTGCTATCTCTCCAGCCCTTAATAACACAAATTTTATAAACTTGTACTACTTCCAGAAAACTGAGGGAAAAAAGATATGGTTGTGTTTCCACAAAAGGAAAAATGCTAATAAAATTAATATGCATACTTCCAAGATAGTTCACAGAAATTCTTTTTTTTTTTTTTTTTTTTTTTTGGTTTTTGGGCCACACCCGTTTGACGCTCAGGGGTTACTCCTGGCTATGTGCTCAGAAATCGCCCCTGGCTTGGGGGAACCATATGGGACGCCGGGGGATCGAACCACTGTCCGTTCCTTGGCTAGCGCTTGTAAGGCAGGCACCTTACCTCCAGCGCCACCGCCCGGCCCCTCACAGAAATTCTTAAGTAAAATAGTTTTATTTTTAGAAATTCATGGGAGGGAGAGGGATACAGACAGATGTGTTCAAGAGAGAATAGTTTTCTCCAAAATGAAAAGCCCACAATATTGTTCATTAGTTATATCTCTCCTAGCCCCAACAGCTAGACTACCAAAATCAAACCTGTAAGGTTTTATCCTTGCTGGACCTGGACACTGGCACCAGAGGCAGAGAAAAGAGTTCACTGAAGGAGGAAACAGAACTGTGTAAGATTTTAGGGAAAGAGGAGACTAAAAAGAAATCTAAATAATGCAGTTTTTTATATGCTCACAGTAAAATAAAAGGCTCCTCTGTTAACATGTCAGCAGACCTGGACAGGTAAGATTTTTTTTTAAATGCTCACTAGGAAAGGAAGACACAAGTATGCACAAGATCATTCTTCTGTACCACATAACTCACTGAACATTGCCGTAGATAGGAGGAGGTCCCCAGCAACACCAGATGTGGACCTGGTGGTCCACAGTATGTGCTCAAATGCCCAAGCAGTGAACTATCCAGTCCATTTGGCCAAGTGGTCCCCCAAACTCAGGAACGTTTGCTTAGAAAAAGCAAAATAAGCTTCTCACTCCCCCCAGAAAAAAAAACCAACTGGATTAAGAACATAGCGCTACAAAAATAAAATGACATAGTGAAAAGACATGTCTGAGAAAGTGATTCTTGGCAAAAATGATAAAGATCTTATATGTGAAAAAATTAAAAGGCCTGAAAATTATTCCCACTTTTTTTTTTTTTTTTGGTTTTTGGGCCACACCCTGTGACGCTCAGGGGTTACTCCTGGCTATGCGCTCAGAAGTTGCTCCTGGCTTCTTGGAGGACCATATGGGACGCCGGGGGATCGAACCGCGGTCCGTCCTAGGCTAGCGCAGGCAAGGCAGGCACCTTACCTCCAGCGCCACCGCCCGGCCCCTATTCCCGCATTTTTAAAAGCATAAAGATTTTGGAGGTGATGGGCAGGATTAGATCAAACCGTATGGGGATTTCAGTACTTACTTCAGGCTTTTCTTAGGGATTTAGCAGTGCCCAGGGCCATATGCATATGCAATACTGGGGATAGAATGCAGGTCAGCCATGTTCAAGGCAAGCACCTTACCTGCTCTATTATCTTTCTCATACCAGCAGAATGATTTCTTCTAAAATAATCACTTTAGAGATATTAGCCAATCAGAGTACGGATAAAGTTTTATTCATCTCTCATTCAATCTTGCTATTTTCCGGTGCTGCCCACACCTGCTGCTATTCCTAGAATTTTTAGTTGCCATTTCTTTCTCTACCAAGAGACAGTAATTCCTCCCCCCCCCCCCCCAAAAACCACTGGGTGTATTTTTGGTCTTTCATCTAAACAGAAAAACATGGAAGTCATCCAAAGTAGATAAAGTAAAAGAACATTCCTTAAAACTCCCAAGCATAGATGTGGATGTGAAATGGTTATATTCTCCATTATCCATGATAGGTGCTAGCATAATGAACCCTTAGAGTGGTACTATCAATATGAAAACGATATTCAGAAAAAAATAGTATAACATAGATCAATTAAGATATAATGTCTTATTTAAGTTGGGTGGGATGTATGTGCCTGACCTGGTGGAGCTCAAGGATCAAACCTAGGCCTCCTGCATGGAAAGCACTCAGCCCTTTGAGTATAGCTCCTGGATTCACAAAGTATTGCAACAATTAAGAGTGTTTGCCTTCCATGTGTATTCAATCCTCAGCACCACAGAATATGGAGAAGAGTGTAGTTTCTATATATATTATACAGACAGGATAATCCTACATAGATTATGTCCCATAATACACTTTATTTCATATATATCTTTGTACCATTTGTTTTCATACAAAAAACTGGCATGGATGAAGTTATAGTGGGTAGGGTGTTTGCCAGTCAACCCAGGTTTGATCTCTGGCTCTACATATGATCCTCTAAGCCTCTCTAGAGTGATCCTCGGGCATAGCTGAAAGTAAGCCCTGAGCACCACCGAGTATGCCCCCCCCCAACACATATACACATGGGAAAAATAACATAAATGAACTTATCGAAAACTGTACATGCACTATGAATACAAAAGTCAATATACATAGTGATTGCCTGTGAGAATTGGAAAAAGACCTCCACAAACAACACAACAGTGATGGCAAGCAAATGTGAAACAGAATTTCAAACTTTTTCTTATGGCAAGAAAAAAACCCAGAAGAGGTTATACTGAAAAGGCAACAATAGGAGTTTCCAAGAGCAGTGTGGGTATGGATTGTATAGGCATGTTTGTATGCTTAAGGACAAGATTTTAGGACATTTCATAAGAAGGAAATGCTGAAGTTCAAGCAAAAGAAAAATGCTAAATTAGATGCTTCTTTAGGAAACTTATCCACTGGTCCAATGGAAAAGAAAGCTTCAAATGTAAGTCAATATTTTAAATATTCAAATGGCACATTAAAGGTAAAAAGAAACTAGTAAAGTCAATAAAATCTTAGTCAATCTAAAATAATATTTCTATGTCTAACAATACAAAGAGAAACCAACAGAATACATCTCAATCCAAGTACTCCTCTGGCAGAATTGTTTTTAGGGTTTTTTTTTTTTTTTTTTTTTGGTTTTTGGGCCACATGCAGTAACGCTCAGGGGTTACTCCTGGCTTGGAGGGACCATATGAGATACCGGGGGATCAAACCAAGTCTGTCCTAGGCTAGTGCGGGCAAGACAAACGCCTTACTGCTTGTGCCATCACTCCAGCCCATCGCTGGCAGAATTCTTTTTTTTTTGAGGGGGGGGGGGTTGGGGCCACACCCGGTGGTGCTCAGGGGTTGTTACTCCTGGCTGTCTGCTCAGAAATAGCTCCTGGCAGGCACGGGGGACCACATGGGACACCGGGATTCGAACCAACCACCTTTGGTCCTGGATCAGCTGCTTGCAAGGCAAACGCTGCTGTGCTATCTCTCCAGGCCCCGCTGGCAGAATTCTTAAATTTTTACTGGTGACTCATTTTTGCCCCCCCCCCAAATTTCTATAACTCCAGGTTCAATACTAATTAAACTTTTACTGGTAATAAGAATTTATTTTAAAACAAGTATTTCATGACCCAACTCACCCACCATTATTAGGGTCACACACATAGGAGTTACCCTAACTATGGGTTCAGTTGCAGGGGTCTCAAACTCAATTTATCTGCAGGCCGCAGCAGGCAAAGTCGGGGTGATCCTTGACTGCAAAGTCAGTAGTAAGCCTTGAACATTCGGGGATGTGACCCTAACAACTAAAACAAAAACAAAACAAAAAGATTCCTCTAGGGCAGGGCCACAAAATGTACGGAGGGCCGTTTGCGGCCCGCAGTCTGCAAGTATGAGACTCCTGGTTTAAGGTCTCAAGACATAGTGAAAGCAGCTTTATGCACAACACTAGGAAATTCAAATGCCTCTGGCACAGAATGGGAAAGCTGGTACAGGAGAGGAAACTAGTATTACCAGAGGACAGGTTACAGATACTTGGATCATTCACTAGTAATAGAACATAAGAAATCATAATAAAACTGTAAAAAATAAATAGGAATGAGGGTAAAAAACCAAGACATAATCAAAACGAGGAAAAGAGAAAGAATTGACCCAGAATAAATTTTAAACTGATAAAATGCCCTAGACCTGTTCACAAGTCCTGTGCTTGGTTTAAGTCAAAGAATCTTCCATATTAAAAAAGTAAGTAAATACTTACTCTCAGATGTCGATTTTCTTCTGATAGTTTCATCATTTCTCCCTGAAGTCTTTTACACTCTTCCATGAGTTTCCTTGTTTCAGTATCATTAAGTGAAACACTATGCGGTTTTGGCATGGGTCCATCTTGTTTAGATGCATTCAATGGAACAGCTTTGCTAGGTTCCATATCATTCTGTATCATTAAAATATCAGGAAAAAATTTTAATTTAAAACTCAAACAAATAAAACTATAAATTCCATATCCTGCTTTCCAAGAACTTATCTAAACAAAAAGGTTAAGAGTTTCCCATTTCATTAGAATTTTTTAAAACACAAGATTTTCAGTAAGAAAATTCAAAATAAGCAACCCATTCCCTTTACTCCCATAACCCTTGCACTTACCTGAGACTAAAGCACTTATCATCTATCAATGTATCTTTGATGTCCTTTCCTAGAACACTTCAAAGGCTGGTAGGGCAAGAGACAGTTTTCTGTATTTACCCCCTAAACTCAGCACTTTAGTTAGTGGTAGATATTCAATGACAGTATACTGAAAGACTAATATTAAACAAAATCCAAATATGAAGACCATTTTCAGACCATTTTCTAATTCTGCAATTCAAGTGAGTTTTTTCAAGGCAGAGGGCATTACTTGAATCAATCCAGTGAAATTAATTAGGAAACTTCCTAAAAAATATAATTTACAAGAACACCTAATTTCTATCAATGTAGAAAGCATAACTGAAGAATATAAACCTAAAAGGAAAATAATGAAAGTAATGAACACAAACTTATGGCAAAAAGACGGGGAAAGGACAGAAGTTAAATTCAAAACTCAAAGCATAAATGACTGTCAGATACTCAATAATACTTGGCTTTGATTCCAGTGAGTCAATTATGGAGGAATCACAGTAGCAGTTTTTAAAACTCAAAATTCTTACCACCAATTTTGAAATTTGTGACAAAAGCATCAAGATAACTAGGGAAGTATATTACTATGGCTTAAAATGCCTAGTATCATTTATAGTATCATATACACTCACTATGCCCCATACCACTACACCCAAATACCCCAAATATATGCTAAATATAAATGAATCATTCAAGAGGTAAAGCTATATTATATTTCTTTTTAAAGGGGGTATAATTTATCACTATACCCAATTCATGTAAAACATGTTATAAAGTACCTTTTATTTATGACTACATGACATATAACATCTGATCTTTGCCTCAGAATCTTCACATTCTGAATGATGTCTATGTCATTTCCCTTCTCAAAGTTCTCCTGTTGCTAGTTCTATAATTCTTTACTCTTTCCTATACTGTTCCAAATTCAATTCCATTTCCATTAAGAATTTGTTTTTAGCAGAATGTATAAGAGGTAAGGCACTTGCCTTGCATGAAACAAGCCCTGGCTCAAATCCCAGCCCCACATATGGTCCCCCAAGTATCACCAGGGGTCACGACTGAAGAGAAACAGGAGCAGCCCCAGAGCAAAGCAGGTGTGGCAAAAATAAAAGTTTAGATATATTTTTCTCTCTGCCAAAATTCTTTACTAAATAGTGTATCTCCCAAATAATCAACATACATAAATCACTTTTCTTTTACTGACTTAATAGCCTTTTTTAAATCACTTTAAATGATGTCATTGAGTAAGTCTATTCTATGCATTAGCAGAATTACTCAAAACATTTCATTGACAAGAACTTTTTCCATTCCTTGGGATTTAAGATTAAAAAGTCAGTATTTTTATAGAGGCAAATAGGGTTTTCCTGTTTATTAACTTTTCTTAATGCCAGAAACGTCACATATAATCTGTGGGACATAACCAAAGGAGTAGCATGCAAATGATAAAGCTTAAGCATTTCTCAAGAATGAGCTAATTATGTAATAAAACAAGCTACAGAGTAATTATTTCACATACTACTTAGGCCCCCCCTACAAAAGTCACAATATACATATATACATAAATTTCTTTTAAAAAATCTAATTTATTTATATATTTAAAGTTAAGATATATAACCTAACTTTGTTGGGCATTTAACAAGGGCAAGGGGATGAATCATTCATGTAATAACAATCTGAAAGTCCTGGTAGGAAACATTAAGGCTGCTGTGACTGTAAATTTATGATTCCTGAATTCAGGAGCTGCATTAGTGAGGTTAGGCTCCAAGAAAGCACCAAGTTCCTTCAGAATTTCTTCAGACTGATCCAAAGAGAACACTGGCTGTTCTGAGAACCATGAAACAAGCAAACTAAAGGAATAGGCTGTGACTTAAACTGATAGAAAAGTAACATTCTATTAACACATTTAATAATGTAACATGGAAGATTAAAGCCATGATACAATTAACATAAAACAACATATATTTTGAACTATTATTTTCCTTCTATAATATTTACCCTATTTATAATAATTCCTATCCATTACTTCATTTTAGTTCTGTATTCCTTTTAATACAGACCTCTTTAAACCTCTGGAATTTCAATTCCAATATTCTTAAACTATATCTACTGGGAATTAGGAAGAGAGTGAATTAAGGACTGGAATTAGAAAACAGTAAAATTTAGACAAAGTCAATATGGGCAATGCAGGCTTAACAATAACAAAGAAGTTAAGAAACACTTAACTTTGGGGCGGGGGGTGTGGGGGAGTGAAGGTGCAGTTGAAACTGAGGCTCCCACTAGTGCTCAGGAGGCTCCAGGAGCCAATCTCAGCTACATTCAACCTACCTGTTCTAGACAGGGTTCAGTGGGACCTGAATCAGTGGGACCTGATTCAGTGATGTTGAGGGCTTCCAGGTTTACCTGGCAGTTCTCAGAACAATAAAACTGAGGGCCTCTGCAGGTCCTAAGTTATTTCCCCAGCAGAGAAGCTACTGACTCTTAGTTTAATTATGGTACCTGAAGTATAAAGGAAGTCAAATGGCTAAAGTCAAGGAAATAGCACCAAATAATCAGAAGCATAATAGTGTCTAAATCGGGGACTTAAGAGACTATATAAATAAAGAGGACCTAAAGTCCTCATTATAGAAAATGATTAAGATGGGGCCAGAGAGATAGCACAGCGGTAGGGCGTTTGCCTTGCATGCAGAAGGATGGTGGTTCAAATCCCAGCATCCCATTTGGTCCTCCGAGCCTGCCAGGGGCAATTTCTGAGCATAGAGCCAGGAGTAACCCCTGAGTGCTGAGTGTGACCCAAAAAAAAAAAAAAAAAACCAAAACAACAATAACAAAAACCTAAAAGAAACAAAATTTACTTTCATTTTAAAAGTAAATTCTCTAGGATCAGTGACAAAAAAAACTAAAAATAAATGTAACAATGGGGCCGGAGTGCTAGCACAGCAGTAGGGCATTTGCCTTGCAGGCGACTGACCTAGGAAGAACCACTGTTTGACCCCACCCCCCACCCCACCTCCCGCGTTCCATATGGTTCACTAAGACAGGAGTGATTTCTGAGCGTATAGCCAGGAGTAACCCTTGAGTGTCACCGGGTGTGGCCCAAAAACAAACAAACAAAAATCAAAGAAACAAAAAGATTATATTATTTAAGTCATACTTGCAAAGTCAAGTATTAGAAACTTTTTCAAACTGTGGGGTTCCTTAAATTTCCAGTAAGGAAGAAATAATAAAGAAAACAAAGAAAACATACAATCAGTCACCCATCCAAAAGCTACCCTAAGTTTATTGATGTGCTGGCACTCAAAGAGAACAGAGTCCACTACACACACATACGTGCACAAATATTAAATTCATCTACAACCTAAGGTCTTTCGGACTTTAACCACAAATTCTCCTGTCCTTGGGCGCTGTAACTAACACTTAAAGAAGGATTACTGTTACATTTGGAAATAAAATACATGACTTTTTCATTTAGCTTTAAAAAATGCATTTATATAAGTACTTGCATAAAGAATTGTTATATGACAGCTCTGAGCTTTATTCCTAGTTCAGGCCTAGAACGGCCTACTAGTTTGTTCAAAATAAATGTCCAAGTAAATTTTGAAGTGTTGTTTCCAAAATATGAGTGGCAAGAAGAATATCACTAACTTTATAATACTGCTCATACTGATAATTTGCCAAACAGAAGTTTATGAGAGGAATTAAGTGATTTGTGGTTCTTACTAGTTGATCTATTGTAGGACACATTCAATATCCACATATTATAAGTAACTACAGTAACATAATCAGTAATACCAGTAGTTTCCTTATCTCTTAGCTCCCTAAAACAAACCTTCTGCTTCTCCTGTTTGAATACATTGAGTCCCCTGGAATCACTCTTCAAGAGAAAACAGGAAGGTGTAGCAACTGTGGTGGAGATGCTGCTCACTGAAGTGACAACTGGAACAGTCCCTGATGGAGTGTTGCCCTGAGGTAGCATGGGAAACATATTCTGAGATACACACCAAACTCTGACTTTTCTCCTGCATGGAAGTGGGAATGACTAACACAGAAATCATTAGGCTCTACATCATTTATATCTTACTATAAAATATCTCTAACATATATAAAATATTCATAGTAACAGCTCTATCCAAGTAAAAGTACAAGTTTCTAAACCAGTTTTTCATATATCCCAAATAAAATTATGACCAACCTGCACCAAGTTCACTAAATAACTGTACTAAATTTAAACTAGTCTCTTACTGTAAAAGATGAGTAGTTTCTAACTTTTTTGCTCATGATATGTCACTAATTAGTATTTATCTCTCTATTATATATTTACATATATGTGTGTATATATATATATATATAAAAGCTATTTTCTTATACTTGGTAGTACTCAACCTGAACTTTTTTTTTTTTTTTTTTTGGTTTGGGGGTCATACCCTATAGCACTCAGGGGCTACTCCTCCTAGGTCTATACTCAGAAATCGCCACAGCAGGCTTGGGGGACCATATGCGGTGCCAGGATTCAAACCATGGTCCTTCTGCATGCAAAGCAAATGCCTTACCTCCAATGCCATCTCTCCGGCCCCTCAAACTGAACAATTTTTAAATAAAAAGATTCTTCTTTAAATTCAAAAAATACAATTGTTTATAAAATTCTGCACTCAACACCCAAACTTCTCACACCAAACATTTTCGACCCCTTCAAGACCCAACAAACAACTGACATCCTCCCTCTGACCCTACCCCCATGCTCAGTGATCTCCCTGATAGTGCTGGATGTGAAGTGGCCAGGATAAAACACAGAGCCCCCCAAGTGCAAAGAATATGATCTAGACCACATGATTCCCTGAGTTTCACCAGGAACCCCCCCACCAGCAACTGTTAGAGGAGTAGCCAGCCCGTAGGCACTTCTAGTTATGAACACCCAAAAGGTTCTTGTGTATTTTTACATATACACATATACAACTAGGTACCATCTTTTGTTACAATAAATTGTAAAACATGTATTAGACACTAATAAAACATTCCAGTACTTTGAAGTTTCACATATTCTATAAAAGTGTAAGATCTAACATTAAACTCATGTGCTGACGAAAGAAAATCACACTAACAATTACTAAGATGGCACTGAGTTTCTGCTAGTTTGTATTCAACTTAAACATAATTCTCAATAAAAAAATTTAATGTGTGGTTTAGTAAATAACGTCACAATGAGTCTCAAGTACTAGTCTGTATTTCTAGCAGTGTATTTTACAGAATCCTATCTATTCTACAAGAAATCACATTATTTAAGTACAAATAAGAGTCACTGTGTTCAACATTTTCCTCTTTCATGCATCTCATATGCAAATAAATATGCTTCATTGCTTATACACTGAGAAAGAGCATTATTTTTAGAACTGTTCCAAATTCATTTGAACACAGAAGTCCTCAAACAAAGTACATTTCTGAGAAAGTATTATAAAAAGCAGTTTTTGGGTGCTGAGGAAGGGAGACAGACAACACAGAACAACTCCCAGGCAGTACTCAGGGGACCCAGAGGCCTCTGTCAATGTTACTCTGCTCAACTGTGTGGACTACACAAGAAAAACGCAGTGTCTTGCTGTTCACCAAGAACAAATTCAGCAGTAGTAAGGGAGAACAAACTAGAAATAAGAATAATAAGAAAAGGACAAAGTAGAAGATTTCCACATGGTACTAGTCCTTTGACTAGTCTTAGGCCTGTTAGTTCTTTTTTTTCATACTCATTAATCAAGCCTAGGTTTAGTTAGGTTATTTATTAAGTTATTAGGCCTTTCATTCATAAGTTTAATGAACTATCATTATTAAAATATAAAACCCCCATTTTATGTGCAAAACTAGAAATGTAAAAGCCAATGAAATATACTGATCAGAAATAATGGGCCAAGGAGGTCACTCAAGGGCTAGTGCATACATGAAGCTTCGGTTCAATCCTTGGTACTGCATGGTACCGCAGTGTCACCAGAAACAAGTCCTAAGCACTGTGTCAAGAATGACAACCCTAGCACTGTGTGGCCTCCAAACTAAATAAGGTGACTTTGACCTCTCTATTAGCTGCACAATGTTGCTAAACATTGAGTGCACACAAATCACCACCCTCACCCACTTCCATTCCCCACACCTACACCACCCCTACACCAGCTAAAAATCACTCATATAGACACTGTATACCAATAACTAACCACCAAAACACAGAAGAGACCTAATGCCTCCTGGAATGCATATATCACCTACAAAATAATCTTTCTAGGGCTGGGGAAACAGTACAGCAGGTAAGTGCTTGCTTCCATGTAGTCAACCTGGATTTGATTCCTGGCATCCCAGATGATACCCCAAGCCTGCCATAAGTGATCCCTGAGAACAGAGCCAGGAGTAAGGCCTGAGTCCCAACAGATGTGATCCCAAAACAAACAAAACCAGTAATTCAGCAAAAAACAAACTGAAGTTTTAAAAACAATCATAAAAAAAATCTCAAAGAAAAAAATAGGGCCGAAGAGATAGTATGGACGTAAAGTGTTTGCCTTGCATGCAGAAGGACGGTGGTTCGCATCCCATATGGTCCCCTGAGCCTGCCAGGAGCGATTTCTGAGCGCAGAGCCAGGAATAACCCAAGTGCTGCCAGATGTGACCCAAAAACCAAAAAAAAAAAAGAAAATACACAATATCTGCTCAGTAAAGAAATGTACAGGACAAACCCTATTAACTTAATGACTTGTAAGATGAAAGCAAAGATTAAATATTTCAAAATATATCTTCCATTAACACCAATAATGTAGATCTTATTTCAGACTCTATTAAAAGCAAAGTAAAAAATAAAACTAATGACATGTGTCAATATACTTGACACTTGATTACTAATAATAACGCTACTTGGTGTGATAGTAGTAATGAAATAAGTGTTTATGCATACATAAACACATTAATCAAGCTTTTAAAGACTTAATGAAGTTAGTCATTAAACTTTTTAACCATTTTAAAAAGTTGTTATCCATGACTAATACTTTATACTAATGATACTATTTTATGTTTGAGATTTTCCTGAAGACACTACATAAGATAGTGGGCTTTAAAAAATTGACTATACAATTAACAACTTATTAGAGTACATTACAAATGGTAAGTGGGGCCTGAGATGCAGCTCAGTAGCAGAGTCCTTGCCTTGCATTTGTGAGCTCCTAGATTTGACTCCCAGTACCAAGTGTTGGTGGGGTCAGACAGATAACTCAACAGACTGGGTGGAGCACATGCTTGGCATGCATGAGCTCAGGGTTTTGATCAAGCTCAAGAGAGCAACCCCAACCATAGAGCAGAGCAGTCCCTGAGCACCAGCACTAAATGCAGTATTTAAAAAAAAGAAGAAATAAAAAACTAATAGGCAATAATTATATCACAAATCCTAATGAAAATACATTCTGCAGCTAGTTCAGTCAGGATTAAATAGTCTCTGGAATAGTAGAACATCAATATGAAGGAGGTGGTTCTATCAGAGCCATGCTACTATTCCTTCTCTATAGTATTTTAAGTTAATTTGAAGCAAGATACGGAAGTAGTTCAATGGACTAGACCACATGTTCAGTCTGAGGAAGGCTCAGGACCAAGCCCTGACACCACATGAACTGATGAGCACCACCAGGACCAACCCAAGCAAATTAGCCCTGAGCACCACACCAGCAATAGTCCCTGACCACTAGTGTGGCTCACAAATCAAAAATAAAAATACAATTCAACTGATCTGAATTACTAGTAATATCTGGCTCAAGAACACTTCTAAAACCCAAGGAAGTTTGCTCATGCTCCATGATGAAAGAATCTGGATGTTCCACTCTGTATTTTGAACAGATCTAAAACCACTTTCTTAAATTACTTTTAGCTGTACAAAGTTAGGTATGTCTGACAAGGCTAATTGTCAGTCATAAATTTCTGTCAGTTGCTAGATTGGATTCCAAAGCAGTTCATGCTATTCTTAATCAGTAATATCAAATATGTGGTTGTAGCCCTTCTCCAATAAAATCTCTGCCAGAGAATAACAGAAGCCTTATGAAAGTCTGTCTGTTTATTAAATGACTGTAAAAAAATGACATACTATACAAAGAAAGAAAATACCCAAATGTGTTTTTAGAGTAAATCATTCCTTATTCCACTGAATTCCACTTCTGGGAATGAATCCAAAGGAAATGAAAACATTATCAAGGAGATGTGTGCTAACCCCACACTGAAAGTACTGTCTACAATAACCAAGACATGGATAAATAAAAAAAATATGAAATATATAGTAGAATATAATGGAATACTATAGGAATAAACCATAAGGGTTTTATGCTAAAGAAAATAAGTGAGGCAGGGGCCAGAAAGATGGCATGGAGGTAGGGTGTTTGCCTTGCATGCAGAAGGACAGTGGTTAGAATCCTGGTATCCCATATGGTCCCCCGAGCCTACCAGAAGACTTCAAATAGGAATCATAATTATGCCATGGAACCTCCCACTTTCCAAATAAGGCACTCATGTTGTTTTTAGTAAACAGATCCAAAAAAATTAGTACATTAAAAAAACAATTTGGTCAACACCTAAGTGACATTAGACAATTTTTCACTGTATTACAAATGCAATAACTGAACACAAACATTTAGACTGCGAGGTTACTTTTCAATAAGGCAAACGATCTTTAGATCTAGATTATGACAGATTGTGGCAACTTAATTTGGCCCTATTTATGTTAAGAGCTAACATTATCCATGTTACATATGTCCCCCAGTTCATCCCCCTCAAATTATATCTGCCTCAGACAAATCCAAAGGCAGCATGAAAATCACTAAGTATGGGGTGGGGGGGGGAGAAAAGAAAGAAAATCATTGAGTAAAATCAGGTACTATTTTAACCCAAATCAAGACTAAGCAAAATACATGAGAATATCTGCTTATTCATAGAAATTAAATTTAAATATTTTCCTCTTTATGGCATATGCACTTAACCACTTAATCACTTTCCCAGTCTTATAGAATATTCCTTTTAATTTCTAAACTATTCTTATTAATTACTAGAAAGCCCTTTCTGTAGACTACTTATTTTAATATACACATACCTCATTGATAAAAAGAATCTAAAATTATTTAAGTAGCAGAAATTTGATAGAATAAAATTCTCCATCATAGTGCTTGAATCAAATTATTTTTCCTTCAAACAAAAAGTTAAAAAAATTTAAACACGCTTTTAAAATACTGAAGAGAGTGAAGGCTGGAGCAAAAAGCACCTTGGATAGGACATTTGCCCTCTATGCAACCAACTTGGGTTCAATCCCAGCATCCCAAACAGTCCCCTGAGTCTGTCCGGAGTAATTTCTAAACACAGACCCAGGAATAACTCTTCAGTGCAGCCACCTGGTGTGGCCCAAAACCAAAAAATAAAAAGCGGAAGAGAAGTTTTAAAAAGTTATATGACTGGCACATCATACTCCACAAATGCCAGTATTAAAATTAATCTAACTTAATTATAAGCTTCCAATTTCCATAAATTTTCTACTTACCAATTTATCGTTTTCATTGGGCAGTTCAAACACACATCTCAATTTAGAATCCATTAATTCATCAGGTTTTGCCTCTTTCCACTAAAAACAAACAAAACCCAACATGAGGCATGGGAGATATGACCAGGGCAAGTCTGCATTCATTAACAAAACATGACTTTCCTCTTAGCAGTAGATCTAAATTGTTTCTAAGAAAATGCTTTTCCAAAATCCTTTAATACAATTTATCTGTAATGAACAGGCTTACCTTATTTTTTAAATTTTAACAATTATGTTTCTCAAATGAGAACTAAACAATCAGTTTAAACCATATTCCCCAAAATATATTCTGTTCAACTTCTATACTTACCACAGCTTCCATATCTGTAATGTTTGGTGGAGCAAAAATTGTCTGTACCATAAACTTGTGTTTACTCTTTTCGTTGGGATCATAGTCAAAAGGCTGAAGCATTACTAAATAAGAAAAAGGGACAGATTACATTGTCTTCTGTGTTTGCTCTTATTCCTATTACCTCATTTCACTAGTAATTAAATAAAATCAGGAAGGGTTTAAGAAACTGGAGAATTTACATCAAGAATCCAGAATCAAATTTATGGTTTAAATTTTTTTTCTGATTTGCTAACTCTTTTAACAACCCAGAAAATAAACAAAAGGCAACTTACAAAATGATTCTATGGTTGGCCTCTCTAAATTTGAGAAAATCTGCAAAATATTGCCAATATAACTATATAAGGCCCATAAGCTTGGGTTATACTGTCTTTTCAAGCTAGTTATTTATATTAAATGTTTCTATAATAGTTTTAGACAATCCAAATTATTATGTAAGTTTAGAAAATGATATTGAGATATCATTTTAGTATTTAGTCATAACAGCTCCTAAAGTTAGCAAACAAATATTTAAAGGAAAATAATCTAAGTAACTGACTAGGCTTTTTTAAGTTTTAACTGACATTTAAGAAGAGTTTATTGGTGAGAAAAGCTAGCTCCAAGGACTAGAGTCCATGCTTTTCATGTTATCTCCCCACCCCCAAAAGCACATAAGTGGGAACATTCTCTCAGCGCCAACAAGTATAGTCCTAAAACTTAACAACCTCTCCAAAAAAAAAAGTTTTTAAAGAACAAATTTTTTAAATCTGATTCCAACAAAGTATACTAGGAAAACAGTCCCATGATTTCTCACTTTTTTCCTAGCATTGTAAATGCCATATTCAAATTTCTCCTATATTTTCA
Source organism: Suncus etruscus (assembly GCF_024139225.1). Lineage (NCBI taxonomy): Eukaryota > Metazoa > Chordata > Mammalia > Eulipotyphla > Soricidae > Suncus > Suncus etruscus. The sequence goes on along the minus strand of NC_064850.1, from coordinate 135,664,438 downwards.
ATTGCCTGGTAAAGGTTCTCAAGATTACACATTTTTAATAAGTAATGAATTGACAGCTGGAGCAACAGCACAGTGGTACAGCATTTGCCTCGCACAGGGCTGACCTAGGAAAGGACCCAGGATCAATTCCTGGCATGGTCCTCCAAGCCTGCCAGGGGCAATTTCTGAGCACAGAGCTAGGAATAACCTCTGAGTGCCCTGGGAGTGGCCACGAAAATAAATAAAAATTAACAATTATACAAATATGTGTAAATATTATAAAAATAAATTTCCTCCCAATACTTAAAGTATGCCTAAGATCTATAAAATATAGATTAAAAAAACAATTTCAGGCCAGAGAAATAGCACAGCGGTAGGGCATTTGCCTTGTACACAGCCGATTCAGGTCAGATGGTGGTTCAAATCCTGGCATCCCATATTGTCCCCCATGCCTGCCAGGGGTGATTTCTGAGCGCAGAGTCAGGAGTAACCCCTGAACACCTCCAGGTGTGACCCCCCGCCCCCCCCCCCAAAAAAAATTCACTTTCAAAAATGCAAGTAAGTATATACAAAAAGCAACAATTACATAAGAAACAATATTTTTACATTATGTTCATTAAATTTCTATTATGGCTTTGAAGAAAATTTAAGTTTAATACATAGAAAAAAGAATACAAAAGACAAATGTCAAGATTCCCAAACATACATTTCCATTAGCATCCTTCACTTAGCAATCACTAAGTATTACAGTGAAACCTTAAAACATGGTTATAATTTTGAGTTCAACTCTAAAATTGCACAACATATAAAAATAAACAATTGTGTGTATGTATGAATTAAAAGTGCATATCTACAACCCTAAGTGCAAAGGAAAAGGAGGATAATGATAAGTATACAATAGTCAACCATAGAAAATTGCTGGAAGCAATATAGTAATTTGGAATGACTGGTAATTGGAAAGGAACTACTATAAAACGTAGAACAAAGGCTAGTACAGTGGGGAGGGCGCTTGCCTTGAACTTGGCTGATCCAGGTTAGGTCCCTGGCATCCCATACGGTCTCCCGAGCCCGCCAGGAGTGATTCCTGAGCGTAGAGCCAGGAAATAACCCCTGAACATCACTGGGGGTGGCCCAATAAAAAGAAAAAAATATCAGAACAAACAAGTTCTAATCACAGTAGATAAATGTAAGGATATAAAGTACAAATAGTAACCAGTGAGGCTGAGGTGCTCAATACAAATGTGGAAATGAGTGCTTTTAAAAGTTTATGCTTTCTTAGAAACATCAGCAATCTACAATCCTTTATAAAGTTATTTCTGAATAATGTTGTAGATACCTACAGAGGTGACAATAATAGCATCAAAAACTATTTTAATTATATGGATATAAACAATTCTATCTTCTTCCTACTGAACTAAGGGCTTAAAGAGTTAGAAAGCAACTTCCAAAAGAAAAGTTAAACCCACTGTTTATTTCAATATCCAGAATGTGTGTGATCGCTGTTTTATCGTGTTTCTCATTCTGTGTTTTTCAGATGAACTAACAACTTAAGACAAATGGAAAGCATTCTGTCCAGGCCATCACACTAAAAACAGCTTTTCTATGGTCTCCCAGTTCTGAGTTTTCAATTCTATCTACATTTGAGGTTTTAGTGTTACTCAACCTTGAAGGTGTGTCCTTTACTGTACTTACTGATAGGTTCCCGCTTCTGTACCACCCAAAGGGGCATTCTAGATTCACAATCATTGTGTGATTTGTTATTCATTTTGCTGTGAGCTTAAAAACCAAACACCTGATATAGAATTATTACATTTTATATTTTTTATATTATATTTTAGAATTATATCACCCAGGTTTAATTTTTAATTAAGAACTACAGCTATCTCTAATTACATACAAAATTACATTTCTCTAAGTGTACACTTAGATTATTGTTCCCATATTACAATAACCATGAGAGCAACTACTTCCCTCTAGATAAAGTATGAGACCTCCCCAAGATTCCTAGTATTCGCTTTGTTACTTGATATGGTTAAGGAGAATTGTCTTGGGAAGTCTTAGAAGAAAAGGAACCGTTTACAGAGGCATTAACTATGGCAACAGTATAGACTATGGCAAGAGTAAGCAATCCATATATAAATGGAAGCAAGCATATTCCTTGGATTACAAATAAATGAGAAAATTAGAAGTAGTTTTCAAATATACTGTTGGTATTTTTTAAAAAGTTCAATTTGATACACCAGGCAAAAGAGGTTCCTATGCTGCTAAGCCAAAATATAATATAGATGTACATAACCACATAAATAGGTAATAACAAAGACCTTAATGAAACTAAATATATCACAAAGATAATGCAATATTTCTAAAGTAACGTAAGCAGAGAATGTAGTTATAAAAATAAAAGGCATAAAATTTATAATTGATAAGTAATGCTTAAAAATTTACCAGTCTACCACTGTACTGAGAAATTTTCTGAGTTTGCACATAGTAAGACAACGGGACATCCTTAAAAATAAAACAGAACTTTAAAACTAGTACTCTCCACCTAGATAAATTCAATCAAAACCAAATCAAAGAATTTCAAACAATAAACTTTAAATTATATAAAATTGCATAGAAAGCATGACCTGATTGCTACCTGAAACGGTCACAGTTGACCCTGGTTCAATAATTCCACTGTTGGGCCTCACACAGTACCGTCGAGGGGCTGTAGTCTTCACTTTGAAGCATACTTTCCTATCCGATGGATTTCGCAACTTAAGATTTGTAGTGACTACATCTGTGAAGGGGCCTGTAAAGTTTAAAAACCAAAATTAGGGGAAAAGTCAGATTCACAAATACATTAAAAAAGCATAAATCAAAACTGCATATAACCTCAATTTTATTTGAAGTATATACTGAGGTTTACATATATAAATGACAACGTTGTTTCCCAGATATAAATTTCTAAGAATTGTATTTCTTCCTTATTCCTCACATTATTTTACAAATTATTTACACATATTTCTATCAAAAGCAGATCTAAATTTTCAATTCATGAAATAAGTCCATAATGTAGTCTTTTCATTTGTTTTGTTTTTGAGCAACACCTGACAATGCTCAGGACTTAGTCCTGGCTCTATATTCTGGAACAGCCCTAGTGGCACACAAGAGACCATATAGAGTGCTAGGAATTAAACCTGATCGGCTACATGCAGGGCAAGCAGCCACGCCCACTGTACTATTTCTCTCCAGCCCCTACATATACTCTTACAGCACACTTGACCAACTTGACCAACATTACTGATATGACCAGAATTTTCCCTGAATTGTACACACCAGCACCAATCTTCAAATTAATTTACAACTAGAAACATTTTCTGAATATAACCGACAAAAAAGTTGGCTCACTATCAACAGTGTTTGACTCATTCATTTATTCATTAGCATACTAGGTTTATTATGAACAGTGTCAAATATTTCCCAACGGTTTTCAACCACCAGTCCATGTGCCAGTAGCAGTTGCAGGAATAAAATGCTTTAAAATGCTTCCACTGTGGGGCCGGAGAGATAACATGGAGGTAAGGCGCTTGCCTTTCATGCTGAAGGATGTTGATTCAAATCCTGGCATCCCATATGATCCCCTGTGCCTGCCAGGGGCGATTTCTGAGCATAGAGCCAGAAGTAACCCCTGAGCACTGCCGGGTATGACCCAAAAACAAAACAAACAAAAAAAAATCCGGTGAGGTGGCGATAGAGGTAAGGTGTCTGCCTTGCAAGCACTAGTCAAGGAAAGACCGAGGTTCGATCCCCCGGTGTCCCATATGGTGCCCCCCCCCAAGCCAGGGGCAATTTCTGAGCACTTAGCCAGGAGTAACCACTGAGCATCAAAAGGGTGTGTCCAAACAAAAAAAAAAAGAAAGAAAGAAAACCTGCATGAAGAAACGTAATACTTTACATGGGAGTTGACTTGAACACTCTTGGCCCCATTGTATAGCTAGGAGAAGGAAAAAAATTGAGAAGAGAAACAAACTATTTGAAAAGATGGGGGGACAGGAGCCAAGAGGTCTCAGGTGTATTTGTGTTAAGAAAGGACAAAACGGGGGCCGGGCGGTGGCGCTAGAGGTAAGGTGCCTGCCTTGCCTGCGCTAGCCTAGGACGGACCGCGGTTCGATCCCCCGGCGTCCCATATGGTCCCCCAAGCCAGGAGCGACTTCTGAGCGCATGGCCAGGAGTAACCCCTGAGCGTCACCGGGTGTGGCCCAAAAACCAAAAAAAAAAATAAATAAAATAAAGGACAAAACTAAATACTAAGACAGAGATAACAATAATGTAATCATGAGACCCAAACTTTAACAATCAAAACTTAAATAAATGTTATGCTGGTATGCTGGGGATAGGGGTGGTGGCATGGAATGCACTCTGGGAACATTGGTGGAGGGAGATCGACACTGGTAGTGTGGGCTTGGGCCCTGATAAAATGTATGTCTAAAATCCAACTATGAAGAACTTTGTAAATCACAATGTTTTCAATAAAATATTTTTTTAAAAAACACTGCTCTCCAGAACTTCTGGTATTATGCTGAAAGACTATACCCTAGGCTCTGTCCTAGGTTCTGAACAAAAACCAAGACCACTAATCAAAGACTGATTACAACAGCAGTGATGGAACAGAACTTCTAGAACCATTATGAAAAATTCTCTCCTAACCTTCACCCTATGACCTACACAAATAACAAGATCTCCAGCTACAGAGGCAGGAGATCATCATCCCCATCTGAGTGAAAGTTTCCTGGCACCATAAAAAGACCTTGAGTGTGCAAAGGAGTGAGCATGGAGCCAGTAGTTGTTCCCATGGCCGTATGCTTCAAGGGTGGAGAAACCCTGAATCTCTTAGGCCAAGGGAATTCCTGCTGTAATTTTCCCTATATTTATTGTGCCTATAAAAAAGGAAGGAAGGAAGGAAGGAAGGAAGGAAGGAAGGAAGGAAGGAAGGAAGGAAGGAAGGAAGGAAGGAAGGAAGGAAGGAAGGAAGGAAGGAGGGAGGGAGGGAGGGAGGGAGGGAGGGAGGGAGGGAGGGAGGGAGGGAGGGAGGGAGGGAGGGAGGGAGGGAGGGAACAAGAAATAACCACCCTTTTTTTAAGTTGCTGGGGCTGTTTTTTTTTTTTTTCTGTAGCTGATGGTTTTGGTTTTTGGCTTATTCTGTGTTTATTCTTTTTGTAATCTTGTTGATACTCCCTTATTGTTTGTTTCTGGTTTGTCTTGTTTTACTACCTTTTTCTTCTTTTTTTCCCTTCCTTCTTCTAAATGGATATTTGTAACACCTAGACTTCTCCTACTTTATCTCTTTTTTTGTTTGCCTTTTTTTTTCTTTTTTCCATCTTCCCCCAGATAGTACCAAGGCCAGACAGTCTAATGTTCATTTGGTGGAAATAAAAACTGATCAGACATGCAAACCAAATCCAAAGTCAACAACAGAATCCATACCCAATCTACAACAAGTGGTACAAAGGGGGAACAGTTGCACTAGCATTATGGGGGTAAAGGAGGGAGATGTGGGATGCATGCTGGGAACAATGGTGGAGGGAGGCAACACTGGTGGTGGGAATGCGCCTCACTCATTGTCACTATGTGCCTCAAATATTACTGTGAGAGAATGGTAATTCAGTTCAACCATGATAAAAATTTAAAAAATAAACCACTGCTCTAATAATAAAAATTGTTAGTTTCAGTTATATACTCCTCCATAAAAGGGAGAAAAAAAAGAACCAAAAAATATAAAGCCAGATCTATCTTAGTCCCAAACTAGTATTAATTCCCTTCTATTAAGGGACAAAAAAATTACAACCACTTTTGCTTTTAATAAAAATAATCTGATCAAAAGAATGATGGGGACCAAAGAGTTAGACAATAGAGAAAAAAGGTAGGGTACTTGCCTTGCACATAGCCCACCTAGGTTCAATTCCTGGTATCGCATAGTTTCCTAAACCTACCAGGAGTGATCCCTGACCACAGAACCAGGATTAATCCCTCAGTATTACCAGGTGTGACATCCCTCCCTCCCCCACAAAAAAAAGGACTAATCAAGGGCTAGAGATAGACAATGAAAGGGGTAAGGTGATGTCATACATGCAGCTATAGAAGTCAGCCACAGCCCTGGTTCAAATCCCTGATTCTATATAATCCCCTGAGCACTGCCAGGTGTGCACCCCGTCCTCCCAAAATGCCAAAATAGTGTGACCTAAACTATAATTTAGGGAAAACTAAGTAAGTTACATTTTAATTGTTTAAATATATTATTTAATTGAATCACCATAAGATACAATTACAGGGGCCGGCAAGGTGGCGCTAGAGGTAAGGTGTCTGCCCTGCAAGCGCTAGCCAAGGAAAGACCAGAGGTTCGATCCCCCGGCGTCCCATAAGGTCCCCCCCAAGCCAGGGGCAATTTCTGAGCGCTTAGCCAGGAGTAACCCCTGAGTATCAAATGGGTGTGGCCAAAAAAAAAAAAAGATAAAATTACAAAGTTGTTCATGACTTTCAGTTGTACAATGTTCAACACCCATCCTTCACCAGTGCACATTTCCTTCCACCAATGTCCCAAGTGCAATGCTGTTACTGTGGGGTATCATGCATATTGCTTCACATCCTTTAAGCACCTAGTTCTTTTTCAGAGTGATCATTTCAACTATTACTGTCACAGTGGTCTCTTTTCAGTCTAACTGCATTCCCCACCTCTTTGTGGCAAGCTTCCTACCATGTACCAGTCCTCTCTAATGTCTTTGGGTGTAATTACCATACCAATTTTTTTTTGTTGAATATCCCACTTTCCTCTGACTGATTTTGCTCAGCATAATACTCTATATATGTATACAGAGTTCAGAGTATAAGCAAAGTTCCTGACTTCATTTTCCCTAACTCTATGTATCATTCCATTATATAGTTGTACCATAGTTTCTTTATACAATCATCTGTTCTTTGGCACTAGGTTGTTTCTGCATCCTGACTATTATGAACAGTGCTGCAATAAACACAATAGTGTAGATGCCTTTTCTGCATTGTGTTTTGGGGCACCCAATCAAATCAAAAAATGAAGAGAAGAGATAAACACAGAAATTCACTGAAGAAATACAAATGACCAAAAGGCACCAAAAAAAAAAAATTCCACATCACTAATCATCAAGAAAATGCAAATCAAAATTACTAGGAATCCTAAAAATTCATCAGATGCTCAGGGTTCCAGAAACAGAACCTAAGTTGGCCACATATAAAGATAATACCATAAACTCTGTACCAGATTCCACTTCTTAACTGTCTCAAAGTCCACAAATTACTACTGTGAATATATGCCCAATACTGTTTCAACATTAAGACATTAGCAACAATCATGAATTTAAAATATAATGTATGTGGCAGAGTACATCTCTGAGGCCCTAGTTTTAATGCCCCAAACTGCCAAATAAATATTAAATGAAAATACATAAGCAGAAATGCCTTTGTATTAGGGATGATTTGGTGACAGGGCATATGTTTTACATATGTGAGCCTGTATACCACAGAAAGTAATGAATTAAAAACTGGGGACAAGGGGAGTGACAGCTTAGCAGTAAGGTGTTTTTCCTTACATGCAGCAGACCCAGGACCAACCGTGGTTCAGATCCCCGGCATCCCATATGGTCCCCTGAGCCAGCCAGGAGTGATTTCTGAGCACAGAGCCAAGAGTAACCCCTGAGTACCAGCACCAGGTGTGGCCCAAAAAACACTAAATAAATAAATAAATAAATAAATAAATAAATAAATAAATAAATAAATAAATAAATAAATAAATAGTTAAGTTAAAAATAAATAAAAACTGGGGCTAGAGAGAAAAAAAATCAGGAATGGGGATCTTCCAAGCGGTGCTTGCAATAGGCAAGCCTGGCAAGGCAGCCCGGTACAAGGGCCAAAGATCCTGCAGTGTTGAGGATAACTGAGCCACTGTAGAGGTGCTGGGGGTGTCCAGGGCTACATTCAGCAACACTAACACCCTCCAGGGTTGCACCTGGCAATGATACTATGTATGGCCAGTAATCAAACCCAGGTTTGCTATATATGTGTACCTCAGAACACTAGTTACTCGTAACCTCAGAAACACAAGCAAACGCAAAGAATTTTCCTGAAGGAAAAGATTATGTTTGGGGAGATTTGGTTGAAGAGATGGTGAAGCTTATCATGATTACAATAATTCACTTCTGCATTTAAACACAGACTTCAGGTATATATAATTTTGACAATCAGGTTATCTTCAACAGAAGAGAAATTCACATTTGGAATTAGGAGGAGACTGAGCACTTATCTTTTGGAAGGCTCCTGAAAGTTTTTAACCCTGGCTGATCAAAAAATTTATTTACATTTTGAGGTTCTGAGGTTGGATGTATTCTAGGCATGAGCAAAATGCAATTATTAAGGCAATAATTTAACATTCATAAAATAAGTTAAAAATTATGCCTGACCCTGGACACAATTGTTAATAGCCAGCTTATTGCCACAATGGCCTCAACAAGAGGCTGGAAGTAAATTGTTGAGATTATCTCAATACTTCAATACCATGTTGAAAGGAGATGGGTTTTCTTATTGGTGGGGAGGGGAGTTGGCTTTGAATTGGGGGGGTAGTGCCCAAGGATTACTCCTGACTCTGTTGTCAGGAATTAAACCTGGAAGACTCAGGGAACCATATTGGATGCCAAGGATCGAACCCAGCTCAGCCACATGCAAGGAAAACACCTTACCTACTGTACTCTTGCTCCAAAACCACTTCAATTTAAAAATAAAAAATAAAAACCTGACAGCACTATTCAGAAACCTAAACTTAATTGTTCTGTGTTAAAAAGGACTGGTAAAAGGTATAAGGACTGCAAGCACCTGGCTAGCACAGAGCCAGACGTATAAAGGAATGCAAGCATCAAAACTGAAGTTTACATCCCTGGTGAATGCTTCGACTAAAAAAAGATGTTAGCACTTTAACCAGAAATGACCATCCCTCCCATGCAATGAGCATGTGTGGAAGCAAACCAAGTGTGTGAACCATTTATACCAACATAAGGAAGAAAAGGATAGAAAGGAGGAAGAATATATGATAATCATAAAAGAAAGTATCAAAGTTAACTTTGCAGAGAAAATGAACAAGAGCTTCTGGAAGGCTGGCCAGGTTCTATTTGTAGTCCTAAGCATTGGTTACATAAGTATTTTACTTTCTGATAATTTCCTAAACTGTCCATAGTTTTGCTTTATGTAAACAAAAATTTTCATCTCAGAAAAATAGATCTTTGGCCAGGGATATATACAGCTCAGAAGTAGACTACTTGCCTTGCAGTGAGATCCTGGAGTGGTTGGTTTAGCATGCTTAATACAATCTAAAAACAAAACTTCCTGGGCCAGGAAACTGCTGGATTGCAAGCTTTTGTTCAACCACTGAGCACTGCCAGGAGAGCCTCCAAGTACCTGACCAGGAGTTATCAGTACTCCCTCCCCCCCCCCAAAAAAAATGAACATTAGTTTTTATGAGAAACATGAACAATTAAAGCAGTTTCTATAGAAAAATAAATACTCATGTTCTAAGAATTCATAAAACTTAAAAAGTCAAACAATTCAAAGCAAGAGCCCTATCCTTATACCACCACCAACCCCCAACAGGCATACAGATATACTCAGTTTGAGATAGCCTGAGATGCTCTTTTGTTTGGGGGCCACAACCAGAGGTGTTCAGGAATTACTCCTGGCTCTGCACTCGGAAATCACTCCAGGCAGGCTCGGAGGACCATATGGGATGCTAAGAACCAAACCCAGGTCCATCCCGAGTGGGTCAAATACAAGACAAACGCCCTGCCACTGTGCTGGGTACTCTTTTTAACTAGAGTTAACCTTGAATGTTTGGTGATATTTAGAAATTTGAGAATTATGAAGTTGGGGCAATAGCTCAGCAATAGAACACTTGCCTTGCATGTGTCCGTTTGAGTGTTCTATCCCTATCACGACAAAAAAATAAAAGTTAGGGTTAATGAGGCTAAGGAGATGGCTCAAGGAATGGAACACATGTTTTGCAGCAGGGACCCCACTTCAATCTCCAGCATGGAGCCATTATTTGTTGAATATAAAAAGATTGACTATAACACAATTAAAAAGAGTATGTTTTTTAGAAGAGAACTTTTCAAAACTTTCCATTCAATAATTGCTTACAGTAAAGAGAATCAAAACGAGCAGTAAAATATAGCATAGAGCATATCAGTAATAGCTAAGGCCTCTGGGTACAACTTAAGAAAGGCAAGGTCCAGGGGAACAAGATCCCCCCACACCAGGCAGGTCTTCAGGGCCACGCCTGGTTAATCGGGCCCTGGGGGGAGGGGTGAGAAATTCCTCCCTATGCATCCAAAAACTACAGAGGCTCGGCTGGGCTCAAAACACTCCACATGCCAGGATTTCTGGTCCCTTTGTTTTGTTTTGTTTTGTTTTAGTTGTTTGGGTCACACACCCCAATGTTCAAGGCTTACTACTGACTTTGCACTCCGGATCACCCCGACTTTGCCTCCTGCGGCCCACAGGTAAATTGAGTTTGAGACCCCTGCCTTAACATATCCATCTATCCTATACTGAGAGAATTCAATCCTGACCTATCAGACCTAATGATTTTTGTTTAAAAATAACATAATTTTTGTTGTCTTTTTTTTGGGGGGGGGAGGTGGGGTCAACCCTGGTTCTGTGCTCAGGGAACCTTATGTAGAACCACATTTGAACTGGAGCCAACCACATGCAAGGCAAATAAATGCCATACCTCCTGTTATACTTCTCTAGCCATTACCTTATTTTTTTTGTTTTTTTTTTTTTTTTGTTTTTGGGTCACACCTGGCAGTGTCAGGGGTCACTCATAGCTCCACGCTCAGAAATCGCTCCTGGCAGGCACGGGGATTCGAACCAATGACCTTCTGCATGAAAGGCAAATGCCTTAACCTCCATGCTATCTCTCCGGTCCCACCTTAAATTTTTTTTTTTCACCTTAAATTTTTTTAAAGGAGTGCTTTTCAAACGTTTTGTTTTGGAGCTATACCTGACTATGCATTCAAGGACTACTCTTCTCTTGGTATTTGGGCAACACTCTGGAAATAGGGTATCAGAAATTGAACCCAGAACTGCAGCATACAAAGCATACACTCCAGCCCCACTGAATTATCTCCCCATCCCCACAATTCTGTGTGTGTACATGTGTACATGCACATGCATGCATGTGTGTTGGGAGGTTGTTTGGCCACACATGGCAGTGTTCAGGGCTCATTCCTGACAGTGCTCAGAAACCACTCCAGGCAATGCTCAAAAGACTATATACAGAGCAGGTGATCAAACTAGGGGATCCACTGTATGCAAAGCAAATGCCTTAACTACTATACTACCTCTAGCATCCCCCAAACCTTTTGATGCATAAATTGCTCACTCTAACTCACACAAACATCATGACATTCTTTAAAACAAGGGATAAAATAGATGGCCTTTACACAAGTATTTTGTAACATTTTTATATAAATTACCTGTCCTTCCACTGTGCAACCTTGTAACAAAAATTAAGATATAGTTACTTGATATATTTGCATTCAAGATTAGATATTAAATGTGCATGCTATTTAATATCTCTATTTTTAATTTTTGGGTCACACCTGGCAGTGCTCAGGGGTTACTCCTGGCTCTGTGCTCAGAAATCGCTCCTGGCTTGGGGGACCATTTGGGAAGAAGGGGATCAAACCTGTGTCCATCCCGGGTCAACTGCATGCAGGGCAAACACCCTAATCTCTGTGCTCTGTGCTCCAGCCCCCTACAGAAACCTTTTTTTTTTTTTTTTTTTTTGGTTTTTGGTTTTTGGGCCACACCCGGAGGTGCTCAGGGTTTACTCCTGGCTGGCTGTCTGCTCAGAAATAGCTCCTGGCAGGCACAGGGGACCATATGGGACCCGGGATTCGAACCAACCACCTTAGGTCCTGGATCGGCTGCTTGCAAGGCAAACACCGCTGTGCTATCTCTCCAGGCCCCATGAAACCTTTTAAATAGAGAAAATAGACTAAAAAAGAAACACTGCATGATGGGAAAGTACCTTATATGTTTTAAGGTGAGACCATACTCAAATTCATGTCATATAATTCACAGATGAAAGTAAACGTGTGCATATGTAAGCATAAGCCATAAAGAGTTACTAAAATGACTAAGAAACTTGTCAAATCATACAGCTAACAAAAAGTTTAAATCCTCATGATCAGCAGCTGGAGAGATAGCACAGTGATAGGGCATTTGACTTGCACACAGCCGATCCAGGACAGATGGTGATTAGAATCCCGGCATCCCATATGGTCCCCCCTTGCCTGCAGGACTGATTTCTGAGCGCAGAGTCAGGAGTAACCCCCAAGTGGCCGCAAGGTGTGACCCATAAGAAACAAAACAAAACAAAATCCTCACGATCAGTAATTTTTTAACTAACATTTAATTTTCAGAAACAATAACTAAACTTATACATTCAACCCTGGATTTTTCCTTTGGGGGAGGCAATCCTTGTAGTGATCAGGTGCTACTCCCCAAATGGTTGGCAAACACCCTACCGCTGTGCCCCACATTAGCCTCATTAACCCCCCAAACTGACAAGTCCAAGTGTTCTACTGTTTATTCCCAGTCCCATAATACACAAATTTAAAAACTGCACCAAACATTCATGGTTAACTCATTAGAAAGAACATCCAGACTATCTCAAAGTATGAATGGGAAGGAGGTATAAGGATTAGGGCTTTTACTTTGAATTTTTTTTTTTTTTTTTTTTTTTTGATTTGCAAGGAGTAGCCTAAGCTACTGGGTATAGCTCAAAAAAAAAAACCCCAAGTAAATCAGTAAGTAAGGGGCCGGGAAGGTGGCGCTAGAGGTAAGGTGTCTGCCTTACAAGCGCTAGCGTAGGACGGACCGCGATTCGATCCCCGGCGTCCCATATGGTCTCCCCAAGCCAGGGGCGATTTCTGAGCTCATAGCCAGGAGTGACCCCTGAGCGTCAAACGGGTGTGGCCCAAAAACCAAAAAAAAAAAAAAAAAAAAATCAGTAAGTAAAATAAATGCACCCAATTTGTCGAAAAAAAAGCAACTGAGCAAACTATATCTGAATGTTTTCTTAATTATTGGCCATAACTTACCAAAAAGGATAGGTATGAACAAATCTATTATATGAAGACTCAGGACACTGGCCTAATTTATTATTAAATGTCAGAACTCTAAAATATGTTCATGGATCGGAGAGATAGCACAGCAGTAGGGCATTGCCTTGCACTTAGCCAATCCAAGACAGGATTCCAGGCATCCCATATGGTCCCGTGTCTGCCTGGAGCAATTTCTGAGCACAGAGCCAGGAATAATCCAGAGTGCCACCGATGTGACTCAAAAAATTAAATAAATAAATAAATAAATAAATAAATAAATAAATAAACTATTTTCATTAGGGAGTTCAATCTTGTTTAAGCAAGGTTTTATTTACCATGAAAATAAAATCACAGCAAGTGACCAGAGATATTAAAGGGCTAACATGCATGCATTGCATGCAGTAGGACCCAGGTTCAAAGATGGCAAACAACCCCCAGAAACATGCTGGGAATGAACCCTGAGCACCTCAGATGCAACCAGTCTTTCCTCCACTACAAAAATATCCACAAAATCATAGCAATTTTGCAAGAATATAAACAATGGCAAAGACATAGGAAATGACTAATTCCTGAGAGCACAAGAATGCTTTGCACTCAGGGTCAGAGATAGCACACTATTAAAGTGCTTGTCTTGTACACCCAACTGATCGGGTTTGATTCCCAGCAACACTTAATGTCCCCAAAGTCCATCAGGAGTGAGCTCTGAATACTGTTAGGTGAGCCCCCTAAAAACAATGTGCTTTTCTTCAGCTCATCTCTCAACTCATTTCTACTTGCAAATAGCTGTTTCTAAATCTATGGCTTTAAGTTTTTAAAGCAATGTTTAAAAGGCCAATCTTATTTGGCCTACCATCTCCTTTTCAAGAAGAGAAAAAGTCAGTGGGCATTCCCCCTCCCCCCACCAACAGAAACCTGACTGTTTTAAAGGAATAAAAATGCCAAAACTGCCAACTGCATCACAGGCTACTTATTCCTCACCCCCCACCCCTGTCACCAGTGGTATTGTGATCACATCCACTTTGGGAAACTGGTTTAAAGCTTAGAAGCCTGTGCTCATCTCAGACAAAAGAGATTAAATTCAGATTCCACCTGTCAAACAGGGGTGTGCAGTTCAGCCAGAGAAGGGATCACTATGACAAAGATAGTTGGAAATGATCTCTCTGGACAAGAACTCATTGCAGAAAGGAGATAGTGATATACATTGATACCCCTTTGGTAACAATATTGCCACAGAAGAGGAGGTGAAAGGAAAAAGAAAAAGAAGGGGTGGAGACGAGAGACGGTAGAGGGGGGAGAGAGCCATGAGTAATCCTTGAGTGTGCCCCCCCCCCAAAAAAAAAAAACAAATAAAAAATCTGCCACAGAGGCAGGCAGCAGGCAGGGAGAGGGCAAGAAAACTGCAGTGGTAAGGTTGTTGTACATTGTATGACTGAAACTCAATCACAAACAACTTTGTAACTGTGCATCACATTATGATTCAATTAAAAAAATTATTTATAAAATATATACAAAGCCAAAGAAAAAATCATCACAGTAACACCACTAATGTTCCCCAGCACAAATACAAAAGGGAAGGCATTAAAACTGTGTCCATCACTAGCAAGTTTTATTGGTCTTCCTTGAGTTATGAGGCCATCACTGATGTTCAGGGGAAAAAAGGCTTATATAAACTTACATCGTCTTAAGTTCTCTGTGAGTCTCCGTAAGTTATCTGTTCCTTTGAGTCTGGACTAGATAAGTATATCTGTTTAGGGGCTACCTACCTGTCACACCTCTTTTATGTTTTCTAGAAGAGTGGGAAGATTGAAAACTACTGGTCAAGGATAATTCTTAGAAAATTAAATACCCCACACAAATATACATACTTCTATAAGACAATATCAACTCATCAATGAAGATCAATCAAATTTCAACACTCAAACTGGTTAGGTAAACATGAGTTTCTATTTGTTTTTATATGCCTTGAGTACACTGAACGCAAATCACAAATTATTTGCTTTTTTATAATAAAAAACTTCAGACTATGTAAAAAAGGTGTAACTTACTGGGGCCAGAGCAATAGCACTGCAGTAAATGAAATAAACAAGTGTGGCAACCATGCTAAGTCAATAAAAATTTCATGTTATAATTAATATATAAAATTATTAAATATAAAGTATAAAAAGTTTATTTTATTTTCAAAAAGTTTTTACATTCGTTTTCCAGTTTGGGGGGCACACCCAGTGGCGCTCAGGGTTTACTCCTGGCTCTTTGCTAAAAAATCGCTCCTGGCAGGACCATATATATGGGATGCTGGGATTCGAACTACCGGCTGTACTGGATTGGCTGAGTGCAAGGCAAACTACCTACAGCTGTGCTATCTCTGCAGCCCCTTTTAAGTCATTTTTATGCCATCACCTAGTAACCTAAATATAAAGCGAGATCATGACGGGCAATTCCTCAGTATTTCAGTACATGAAAAAGCAGTAGCTACAACTCATTGATTAGATGATTTCAGGGTCCAAATAGAAATTTTAAAGTCTTGAGGGGTTTCATCACAACAGATAATCGGGTGTCACCAACTATCCAAGTTTCCCAGTCCTAATAGACAGCATCAAGATTCCCCCAGGTAAGGAGGCCTGTCTCTCCAGACCAGTCCCTGTCCATGCTAGCTGCATGTCCAAGCCATTATTTGTATTTCTAACCAACTAGTCACAGATTGGATGCTCCCAGATTCTTTTTGTTTGTTTTTGGGACATATCTGGCAGTGTTCAGGACCTACTCCTGGCTTTGTGCTTAGGGATCATTCCTGACAGTGCTCAGGGAACAATATAATGTGCTAGGGATGAAACCTGGGTTTCATCCTGGGTCCATATGCAAGAGAAGCATCCTGATTACATTACTCTAGACTCTCAATCTTTTTCTTTTTCTTTCTTTCTATCTCTCTCTCTCTCTCTCTTTTTTTTTTTTTTTTTTTTTTTTTTTTTTTGGTTTTTGTGCCACACCCAGTAGCATTCAGGGGTTACTCCAGCTTTGCACTCAGAAATTGCTCCTGGCAGGCTCAAGGGACCAAACAGGATGTTGGGAACCAAACCCAAGTCCGTCAAAGGTCGACCACGTGCAAGGCAAACCCTCTTCTGCTGTGCTATCTCTACGGCCCAAAAGTGTTAATAGATTTTAAATATCACTCAAAAAATAAATAAAAATAAAATATCACTCAATGTGGCCCCCAAAACAAAGTGACCTCCATATGCATGCCAGCCCTATGGGATAACTCTTACCCAGTTTCCCCCTTTTTTTAATAAGGCTCTTTAAATAAGGTAACTACAATACTACATTTGTATTTTTAAAGGGTATTTCTGGCTGCAGTGTGAAAGAAGAGAAAGGAACACCAGAGAAAAGGAGACTATATGCTGAGTAGGAAAGAGTACATGAAGAGATTATTCAAAACCCAAACCTCTTGCTGAGTAATGTCTAATCAAAAGTATATTTTGGGGCCAGAGATAGCATGGAGGTAAGTTGTTTGCCTTTCATGTAGGTCAGTGGTTCGAATCCTGGCATCCCATATAGTCCCCTGTGCCTGCCAGGGGCGATTTCTAAGCATAGAGCCAGGAATAACCCGAGTACTGCCAGTGTGACCCCCACCCCAAAAAAGTATTATTTTACCGGGGCCTGAAAGATAGCACAGTGGTAAGGCGTGTTTGCCTTGCACGCAGCCAATTCAGGATAGACAATGGTTCGAATCCTGGCTTCTGATAACGTGCCGGTGCCTGCCAGGAGCAATTTCTGAGCACAAAGCCAGGAGTGACCCCTGAGAGCTGCCAGGTGTCAGCTATTTTATCAACATTAGAGTCCTAGAAAAACTTGAATGTATACAGGCTCCAAATCATAGTCCTCCTACCACTGTTCTGCACACCTTCAAATATGATGTCTGGTTATCACCCAGATATCCAGAATGTCTTCCTGCCATGTGTTTTATTTAATACATCATCCTCCAAAGCAGGAGGAAAAAAAAAAATCAAGAGATGTGCAAATACCTCCACTTCTCTCTCAATGGATACATCTAGAAGTCTCATTAGTCTTTCACTTTTCACCCTCAATGCCATTCCCTCAGTCCAAGTGCTTTGTTGCATGGACTGCTGCAATTACATAATTTTGATCTTCCTTCTACATCTTACTCTGTACTGCTACCAAAACACTAAAAAAAAAAAAAAAAAAGGCAGATGAGGTATCTATCCATTCCCTCTAACTCTAAAATGTTCCCCTACTTAAAATCCCTCAGCAGGTTCAATTTTTTAAAAGGAGCTAAGAAGGAACCCATGTTTAACTTGATTTATTAAACCCAGCAACACACTTGTCCTGTGAGTTTCCACTGATTCTCTCAGACTAGTAAATGTCTCCTGCTGTCTCCCTACCGAAATATCTGTGGATGAGTGGCTCCTGTTGTATTTTCCTTTCTTCTACACCTATTTAATTCAATCTTGAAAATTCGTAGTTCACTTGTGAAGGTATTTTAAGACCAGATCAAAGAAAGATGACTCAATGGGCACATACTCAGAGACCCAGTATTTGATCCCTTGCACCACATGGGTCACCCTGAATGCCACCAATGCATGACACCAAAAGTACAAGGTGGGAGTAGCACTGCTAGGGAGGAGAGGAACATAACTCAAAGGAAGAACTTTGTTATCTGCTTTTAAAATGACTTGTATTTATGTTGAAAGGAAGAAGCCAGTAGTGGAAAACATGAGAGGGAAAATTATCTGATGGGAAATTGGTCTAAGTATGAATCATGAGTGATTTTACCTTAACCAGCAAAAGCAGCAAAATAAGCTTGGCTGTGAGAATGGCTTTTCTTTCACAGGTAAGTATGGATGTGTGAAGATGAACAGATGTTACAAGAAAAATCAGTACATCATGAAAAAGCTTGTATGTACTATTCAAAGCATAAAAGTTTTATCCAGTGGGCAACCAAACTGTACTTGAAAGCTTTAAGGAGATGGAATAATAAATGACATCTATGTCCTGGCATGGACAGGGGAGAAATCACTCCAGGAGATTAACGTAGTCACAGTGAAGAGGAATGGATCTAAAACACCACCAAATGCCAAATATCCACAAAGAATAGAAACAGTAATATTCTATATCCTCACTTGTGCTTCCTGGATGATGCCTCAAAGTTGTTTTGGGTGACATATCACAAGTCGCTTGGTCCCACACAGAGCATAATTTTATTTACTCTTTGGTACTATTACAGACCACATTCAACACAATGGTTTAAATCTATTTTCCTCTTACTTTGACTACTGTATGAACATAAATATGCAACTTCTCTTAGAAATTCCTAAGCTTTTCAAACTTTCCTCCAAAACTAGTAATAAGTGAAAAGGATTGTTCATAAAATGTATACAAAGAAAAAAATTACAATAATAAAAATTTTAAAGACAAAAATGCCTTTCATATATGCAGTAATATCAAATCTCAAATCTGATGATTACATGTCAAATTACTATCAAATTTAAACAATTTTTAGAAATATGTTACTAGTTCAAAAACTGCTTTAAAACTCATTACCTCACTGTACAAAACACTGATAATCCAAGTTGTACTACAACAGCTGCATTCTGCACAGGAGAGGGCTAGAACACACACAGTCATTAGAGAGACCTTGGCTGTTCCTGGAAACTGGTTCAGGTCAAATTAACCTAACTGATTTTTCTATCAACAATATGGAGATTGCTGGAAGGGCTGAGCTTGCTTTGCAAACACAGTCCTAGTTCAGTAATGGATGCTCCACACACCTCCAAAATGGAGGGGTTGCTGATTCTATATTAGTACCCTAGACGTTGCACTCAGCATGTTTCCATCAAACAGCTTTTAACATTAAAGATGAAAGAGTGAAACGGGGGGGGGGGGGGGGGGGCCAGTATACAGCAGGTAAGGGGCTTCTCTAGAACGCTGCAGACCTGAGTTCAATCCCAAGCACATCCTAACACATCTTCCCTAAATCCTGCTAGTAGTAACCCCTGAGCACAATCTAATGTGCTCCACCAAAAGAATTAAAAATCAGATGATACCAGATGTCACCTTCAATTCCATCCGACTCCTCCTCCCTGCATTCCTTACCATTACTCATCTTTAAGAATCACACAAAACCAGGATATTCAAACACACATCAGACATTAACAATGAGTAAGCAATCCCCTCCTTGCCTACCTTCTCCTCCCCTGTTAAAAACAAACTTCTTCCTAAAAATGTGGAAGAGAGGATGAAAAAGGGGCATCTTTTATACTTGTGTATAACCTTTATTATATTTTTTCTGCCTCATTAGTTAATGGGGGTTCAAGAACAGAGTTAAGAACATCATTTAAAAGAAAGAACACATTTTGTAACTGGCTAGTTGCATGTTTTTCCCATAAACTACACACTACCTTTTCTTCACCTTGCTGAGTACAGAATTCCCAAATATAACTTGATTTGAAACCGGTTGAATTAATGTTTTTCTTTAATCAAATACAGGAATGGTACAAAGCTTTCAATGACTTTGCCAAACTTTTGGCTCAATGGAATGTGTCTATATACATTTTTCAAAATCAAAATCAAAAATTTTAAATGTGGTATGATATCCAAACTTTTTTAAATGGTGATTTCTAAGCTTTCATCAATATCACAGAATCTTTCCTAACTCCTATCCATAATTCAACACCTAAGTGAAACATGGAAAAGATGCTATGTAGGGTTGTTATCTAAGAAAAAGCATACTTCTCCCACTATTATTAATTTCTTAAATATGGCAACAGTAAACCTCTCTAGGGACTCTGAACCTAATACTGTTTTTAAAGGGTTCAACCTTCACAGCTGTACACACAAGCTTATACAGTAGCAAATATCACCCTTGCAAACTGTCAAAAAAATTTAAAACAAAATACTCTCCAAAGCAGGGGTCCTCAAACTTTTTAAACAGGGGGCCAGTTCACTGTCCCTCAGACCATTGGAGGGTCTGACTATAGTAAAAACAAAACTTATGAACGAATTCTTATGCACACTGCATATATCTTATTTTGCAATGAAAAAACAAAACAGATACAAATACAGTATGTGGACCGCGGGCCATAGTTTGAGGACCACTGCTCCAAAGAAAACACATGATAAAGGTTTAAATTTCCCTAGTTAATAATGGCTAGTTAAATAATGGCATAAAGAGGCAACTTTAAGATTCCCCAAAGATCGATTACTTCTTTTCAGTAAAATCATGGAAAGTCATGCATCATAAATTTGCTTCAATGAAATGAACTCGGTGGCCCCCAAAGTATTTCTCGGTTATTTTAAAACCAAAATACCTCCCCCTACTAAGCAGCTTGCTTACCGTTCAAAAGAACAGTTCAAAAGAGCTGTTCGAGAAATGTAATACCAAGCCCTCAAAATGCAGGAGTGAGACGCGACCACTCTCAAGTGACCAGGAAAAGAAAAAATAATTTTTTTCAACTGCTAAAATTGTTTTTCAACGTTACTGACGACCAACAACCCATTGGTTTTTCTTTTGAACTGCCTCCATATATATATATATAAAGAAAGAATCGGGGCCGGAGAGATAACATGGAGGTAAAGCATTTTGCCTTTCATGCAGAATGTGGTTCGAATCCCAGCATCCCATATGGTCCCCGGAGCCTGCCAGGAGCGATTTTTGAGCGTAGAGCCAGGAGTAACCCTGAGCACTGCTGGGTGTGACACCCCCCCAAAAAAAAAACCTCAACAACAAAACAAAAAAAAAAAAAAAAAAAAGGAAAGAATCGCTCCACAATGCATTAACCCTAAGCTGCCGAAACTTGAAATAGTCTCGCAATAAAAAAGGGCGACTGACCTTACACTGAACTCGAGATAGGAAGGGAGGAAGCGTGACTTTTTCATAAAGTATTCCTTCCCCAAGGAAAATTAAAAATAATAATAATAATAATAATAATAATAAATTTCAGTTTCACTCTCTCCCCTTAGAGTACCCCTCCTGCAGAGTGGCCCAGCGACTGGGTCCAACAGATGCAGGGAATTCCTCCAAGATCACGAGTCAGCCGTGCCCAGCAGCCTAGGTCTAGCATCGCTCCAAAATACATGAGCGAAAATGGGGCGCCCACCACCCCGGGTCCGCAGGGAGGGAAACGGCGGCGCAGCAGCAGCAGCGGCAGGCGAGAGTCCCAGAGCGGCCTGGGCAGCGACCGTGGGCTCAATCGCGCCTGCTCCGGGCACGGCCGTGCGGTCTCTGGTCTGCCGTGGTCCGGTGAGCCGCCTCCGAGCCAGCCGGGCAGCTCGCGGCCCGCGCGCGCCTGGGGTCGGTGGGCCTGACGAGCCCGACGCGAGGCGGGAGGCGAGGCCGCGCGGGCACCGGCAGCAGGGTCTGGGGCCGAGGGCCTGGGCTCTAGGGGCCGCCGGGATCCGCCTCCCCGGGCCCGAGTCCAGCCCGGGACCGCCGCCCCGCCCCGCCTCGCCCCGCCCCGCCTCGGCTCGCCCCGCCGCTGACAGCCGGCGCGGGAGACGCACGCAACTCGCGCCACTCGCGCCACCCCCGCCCGCCCGCCCTCGGCCCCGAGCCGCGCACGCCCTGAGGTCGCCGCCCACCCACGCCCGCCAGACCACGCCCGGCCCGGCGGCCCTCGGGGGCCCAAGGGCGAGCGCCAGGCGCGGGCGGGCGGGCGGCGGGAAGCCGGGCAGCACCCACCAGGCGCCCCACGGGACCGCAAGATGGCGGCGGGCCGGCGCTGGGAGCGGGCGGGAGGGCGAGCGCGACGCCGCCGCCGCCGCCGCCGCCGCCCTCCCGCAGCACCCGGCGCGCCGAGCCGGGCCAGGCCGGCGCCCGCCGCCCCGCGCGGCTGCCCTCGCCCTACCTTTGAATTTGAGGTCTGTGGGCGGGTCGAGGACCAGGATCTGCTCGTGCTTCGCCACGGTCCCGGAGGCGGACGCGGACGCCATGGCAGAGGCAGCGCAGAGCGGGGGCGCGCCCGCGGCGGCGGTTTGCTGGCGGCGGGGCCGGAGGGCGGGTGCGTGCGGGAACGACGACGGCGGCGGCGGCGGCGCCGGCTCGGCCCGACTCAACTCGTCTCGGCCGCCGAGGCCCAGCTCGCGGCTCCCGCAAGCCCGCGCGTCGCTCCCGCTGTCTGTGGCCGGGCCGCCCCGCTCGGGGTGTGGAGCCGCGCCGGGTCTCACAACTGACTCAACCCCACACCAGCCGCCGCGGCCGCGCGCACTGCGATCCTCCGCGGCCCACGTGACGGCCGCTGCGTGCCGACGTGCGCGCCCCCGACGCCCGCAGCCACTCGCGCTCGGCCCGGCCCGGCCGAGGCTGCCGCGCCTGCGCACTGCCGCCCCGCCGAGCCCGGCTCCAGCTGTCAAGGGAACGGGTGTGCTGGGTGGGCAAGGGGCGGAGCTTAAGAGTCAAGGCCCGACGACGTGCGCTAAAGAGCGCGCGCCGGTCCCGGGTCACGTTGAGTTGAGCTGAGCTTACGAAAGTGGAGAGCACGCCATGGCTGCTGAGCATCACCCTCTTCCTAGAGGGGAATGCCTCATGAGAAAAGAGGAGGGGGGAGTCTGGCTCGTGGACTACAACTCCCATCATGCTCTTCCAGGGAGCGGCCCTTTCGTCCAGGACCCGGTTCTCTGGCAGCGCCGCGCGGTGCATGCTGGGAATTGTAGTAGCCGCTGTTTGGTGGGCGGGAAGGAGAAAAAGGTCTGTTGGCAGGAGATGGGGTGGGGCGCCTGATCCTCGTTTTGACTCTGATAGTCTTTACGCAAGGAAAAGAAGAAAAGAAAAACAACTTTTGGGAGACTGACCCCCTAGTTAAAAATATAGATCTTATAATTAAAAAAAAAATAGCAACAGACTGGGGAACTATTTGCTTTCTAGTTGTAGCCATTCCTCTATTGGTAGAGTTAAATTCTGTCGTATGTTAAATCCAACCTCTCCTGATTCTTGAGTTCTCGCCAACGATGCAAAAGCGGTTGCGGATATACCTGGGTTTTTTTTTTTTTTTGGGGGGGGGGGTTTGTTTTGTTTTGTTTTGTTTATTTAGAGGCAAACCGTTTCTTTAGGAAAATCTGACGAGGCACTTTGTAGCTAGGAAGAAGCAGTCACGATTTACTGCATTCAGTTCCCTTCTTCAGTTTTGATGACTCGAAATCCCAACAGTTGTCACGTTCATAAGTTGGAAATAAATTCCATCTGTATAATTCACGGTAGCCTGTAGTAAACGGAACCAAATGAGGAAAAGAAATATCACGGCAGTAAAGTTGCTGACAAATCTTTAACCGATTGCCAGGGTAATCCGAGACTGGAGTATCGAATGAAACAAATGAATGTGCTGTAAATAAACCTTTATAGTACTACTTGAATTTAAATCCCCAGGAAGCAACCCTAAACAAAGGACGCATTGAGGCTGCTGCAGTGAAGGAGCAGCCGTTTGTCTAGAAAATAAATGAGACAAATGGATCACCAGTCTAGGCGTAGGCACCAACTCCTATCAGAGCTCACCCAGGAATAGCTCGCTGGAATCCATAACCCAGAGTTCTCAAAAGAAGGTGCTGTCCGGAGACTATATCTTAAACCAGGGGAAACCAGGGAGGATTCTAGGGCTTAAAGAGTTTAAAAAGCTCATTCTCCTGTACTTTTGCTCTGACAAATTCAAATAATTTGGGTGGGGGGATGGTTGAGGTTGATGGTGTGTTTCACAGGATGGTGTGTTTCACATGTATGACCCTAAAAGGCCATCCAAAACTCCCTTTTTTAATAAAAAAAAAAAAAAAGTCATCTATTTGTGTATTTTTGCTTCCTTATTCATGGGATTAGCCTTGCTAAACAGGTTCCTCCACAGCTGGATGGACACATCTTTTATTATCAGAAAACATTTGGGAGTCAACATGTGTGAACAGCCAATTAGCAGGTATGGTATGCTGAGAAAGTTCCCAGTCAGCCCTCTATGGGACAATCACTACCCATTCACCGGGAATTCAATAGGAAGTCTGAATTTGGCTTTATTCCAGTTTCCGGATCTCTATCACTGAGAAACCTCTGCCCTTTTACAGGCAGCACTTTTGAAATAAATGGCGTTTTTCTTCTCAAGATTACTGAAAATATGATCATGATCATCTTTAAAATCTGTTAGAATATAAATATTTGGTAGTCCATGAATATTTAGGACATCTTTGAAATAATCCCCCTATTGCTGTTTTAGAGTGTCACATTAATAATGACTCAGAATTCTGAATCATCCTATCAGTCACCAGTGTACTATTTTAAATAATTGTACGTGGTATTTATCAATACTTTTCTTTTCACAGTTCAAACATTTCTGCACCGCCCAGAACCACCTTATACCTGTTGGCAAGTGTTACTTCTGTTGCTCTGTTGTTAATTCTGGAAATGAAAATACAATAAGGGCATCTTCTGTCAATATAGAGCAGAATAATGATGAGAGCCAACTTTCACCCTAAATTGGTTACTGTTATCAATTCTGTGAAGTTATGCTCTTCTTGAATCACAATAAAATGACCAAAAGTGAATAATAAGCTTTCTTTGGGGACCACACCTAGCAGTGCTTTTAAGGAAACTAACTCTCTGACCCAAAGTCAATAAATGAAATTGCTCTCCTATTGCTTAACCTTTAATCTAGAAATATTAAAATATGAGTTTGTGGGGATTAGAGGGGACCTAATTGCCACTAAAGGCCATTGCTCTATAAAGCAGCCCATAGAAATATCTTAAAATATTAACAAAAAATATATAGTCAAACATAGTTCTCTGAGTCTAAGATGAGTCTAAGATGTATGAATATTGTTTCAGCCTTCTTGAAATACCATTTACCTTTGAACTGATCATCTATTATAGGTTTGGTAAGAATGAAAATTTTCCAGTGTAAGTAATCAATCACAAGGTAGACTAACCTCCACAGTTAAATATGTCATCTTTGCCATAGAGGTGCTTTATAATTATGAATATTCTTATGACCAATTAGGAGATATTTAAATGATATGATTTCAATAAATACTGAAGCAGCAAAGTTTATTTGGCATGCACGTTGAATCTGAATTGCTGGATTCAAGTGCCACTGATGTATTTCCCACTGTCTGATCTTAGCGACTTAATTCACCTCTCTGTGCCTGTTCTATGCCTATACATTAATGCATGAAGTGGAAGAATATTACAAGAACATTACAAGGTTCTGAGGATTAAATGAGTCAGTACAGAGTATAGAATAGTACCTAGTTCCAGCACTATTGCCTTATTTGTGTAAAATTACTGATAGTGCCCAGCGTTGTGATGGATGCTGGTCATACAGTAATGAATCAGTAGACATGTTCTCTGTACTCACAGGTTTATGTTCAAACAGGAGAGGCAACATTAAATAGTTCCTCTGCAGCTAGGAGTCTGTACTTGATGAGGTTTAGTCTATGCATTATACTTTTATCATCTATAAGTTAGATGTGAGACCAAGGCCAACTTTATGCTTTTTCTAGCTGGTTTTCTACTGAGGCAAGAGCACAGAGACTGAGGCTTTCCACGCCTGCATTCTAGGTCCTTTCACTGCCCCCCATGAATACCAGGAAGCTGTCAGCAGTTGCAAAGTCAGCAGAAGCAATGGCCCTCATGATTCCAGCTTCCTGTTATCTAGGTCAGAGGCTAGAGGTGCAACCTTGGAGGCAATTAAGTTCCTGCCTCCAAGGTATCATTCCTGGAGAGCTTCATCTAAAGTCTGCTACTCCATTTGCAAAGAAAAGTAGAAACAAACAAAGGAGACTAGAGCAAGCTGAAAAGATTCTACAATGACAAAGAAATGAGGCCTGAAATAAAAAGATAACCAACAGGCATGTGGAAAAATGTTCCTCATCACTGCTTAGCAGGGAAATACAAATCAAAATGACTTTGAGATATCATCTCACACTAGTGAGAATGGGCTATATCAAAAAGCCCAGAAACTGAGTTTTGGCAAGGATATGGGAAAGGGAATGTTCACACATACTAGTAGGACTGCAACTTGGTTCAGCTTGGAAAATAGGACTTCTCAAAAAGTATGATTCTGACCAGGTCAAT
This sequence comes from Suncus etruscus, assembly GCF_024139225.1. Classification (NCBI taxonomy): domain Eukaryota; kingdom Metazoa; phylum Chordata; class Mammalia; order Eulipotyphla; family Soricidae; genus Suncus; species Suncus etruscus. Next base: position 135,638,242 of record NC_064850.1, on the reverse strand, counting down.
ACGAATAGATCCAACTCAGTCTTTTCTTTTCTTTGTAGTTGGACACTAGGGATTCTGTCTGTTTATCACTCAGGAGCTACACCAGGCTCACACTTTGGAGTTCACTCAGGAGATGTTGTTAGCTTCTAAAGTTAACCTCGGATTCCAGATCCATCCTACAAAGACCTACAGGAAATGAACAACACTGCAGTAAGATATGGGAGTTTATATACCAGCATTCTGGGGTCGCCCCTCTAAAGCCCTTACTGATCTCGCAGGTTCCAGAGGCTTCAAACCATCACAGTTAACTTTAAGTTGATTGTCTGTTGTCTAGGGTGTTTTCTTTTATGGTTAGATATCTAGAGTGGAATGTTGTGGTTAATGGAGCATCAGCTGAAGTAATAGAGGAGGGGCTTGACCACCCATTGGTCACCTGTGACCTTATCCACCCACAGGCTCCCAGGTGTTGCTAGCTTACCTAGCTAAAATAGTAGAGGAGGGACTTGGGTGCCCACTGGGCACTTGTGACCTTGTCTGCCCAAAGGCCTCCAGGTGACTGTTTTGGCCTAAATCTTTGTTCCTTAAAACTTGAGCCTATCATGGTGGCTGTACTTAGGTTCACAGCAAAGCTAGGTTACAGTTAATTCTAAATCAAACTTTAGATCCTAACAAGTCAGTGATAGAAGCCTGCTACCTCATGCAGAGCATGCCCTCTCAGCCTGAGCTATCTTTCTGGCCCAAACTCCATTGCTAATTACATAGCTTAGATTACCCCCATGCTATTATAATACCATTTGTTTACTCACTGATGAACCTGAAAATTGCTCCAGACCTAAATCACAACAAATAACACTACAGTGAGCATCCTTGTACATTTTACCAAAGGATTCTTTTTTTCCATATGGATTTTCACAGAGGTAAAATCCATGTATTAAAAATATTTCTTACTCCAATACATATTGCCTGCAACACAGGGTTGCAGCAGTTCTCATTTCTCCTGGGATTATAGGAAGGTGTTGAGCTCCCCCATCATCACCAAGTGTTATTATATCATACCACCAGCAACTGACCTGGTTTTTATAGTCAGTTGGATTATTGAAGTCAAGAGATTCAGGGCCCGGAGAGATAGCACAGCGGCGTTTGCCTTGCAAGCAGCCGATCCAGGACCAAAGGTGGTTGGTTCGAATCCCGGTGTCCCATATGGTCCCCCGTGCCTGCCAGGAGCTATTTCTGAGCAGACAGCCAGGAGTAACCTCTGAGCACCGCTGGGTGTGACCCAAAAAAAAACAAAAAAAAAAAAAAAAAAGAGAGACAGATTCAGTCTACAAGTTATACATATTCATTGATTCCTTCTTCCTCATACCATCTACCTTTTCTAGATTGCATAGATTAAAGCACTTGTAAACAACCAGAGAGTCTCTATAGCTAATATTCTCACCCACAAAGTCAGTTATTCTTTTTTTTAATTAATTAATTTATTTTTGGCTTTGGGGTTACACCTGGTGGTGCTCAGGGGTTATTCATGTTCTGTGCTCAGAAATCTCTTCTGGCAGGCTCAGTGGACCATATGGGATAAGGGGAACTGAACCCAGATATGTCCTGGGTCAGCAGCATGCAAGGCAAACACCCTGCCTCTGTACTATTGCTCCAGCCCAAAAGTCAGTAACTCTTAAGAGAAATGAAATTAAATTAAGGGGCTGGAGCAGTGGTGCAAGAGGTAAGGTGTCTGCCTTGTCCTTGCTAACCTAGGAAGTACAGCGGTTCAATCCCTTGGCATCCCATATGGTCCCCCAAGCCAGGAGCGATTTCTGAGTGTAACCCCTGAGGAGTAACCCCTGAGCATTACAAAGTGTGGCCAAAAACCAAAAAAATAAAATAAAATAAATTAAAAAGATGTCTATCCCAAAGGCCAGTCGCAGAATGGGAGAAACCACCCAATACCCATCAGATAAGGAGCTAATATCTAAGATATACAAGGTGCTGACAGAACTTAATAAGAAAAATGCATCTAATCCCATCAAAAAAAAAATGGGAAGAAGAAATGAACAAACAGTTCCTCAAAGAAGAAATACCAATGGCCAAAAGACACATTAAAAATATGCTCCGTATCATTAATCATTAGGAAGGCGCAAATCAAACAACTATGAGGTACCATCTTACTGAAAACAGTCAATGGGAGTGCTTAATTGACAGAGATCAAAAAAAAATGCTTTGCACTGTCTGACCACTGAGAGATCATGGTACTTTTAAGTCCAGGTGCATGTAATACATACTCTGTCTCTGCTTCACAAAATTTTTTATTAAAACACTTCTCTTTTTTTTTTTAAGATTTTTCTAATGCACTTCATTTTTTCTAAGTAAAACACTGGTTTGCTTTGTTCTATTGGGGGTGAGGGTGGGGGCTGAGGCATATTCTTGTTTTTTTTGGGTTTTTGCTTGTTTAAGAACAAAAATATTTAATGTTTACAGTTGATTTATTCACAAGGTTAGTTCACTATTACTTTACCTGATTAGATATAATCATTTAGTTGCTAGTCAAGAAGCAGAAAAGTTCAGTAAGTGAGTTCACTTACAAAGATGAAAGCCTGTGTGAAAAAGTGGTAGGAGTGTGAAGAAACCTTTCATCCAAGAAAGTTCTTGATTACACAAATTCATTCCTTAGGTACGTGTGTGTTTTGATAGATGTCAGCTGAGGGCATGTTGTCATAGAAGCAGGACTTAAGAACGTCAATGTGCTTAGGACTTTTTTCAGTACAAAGTTCTTTATACAGATTTTTTGATAACCCATCTTCAATTGAAAAGATTATGTCAGTAGCTCCAGGAATAGAGTGGACTTTAGCTCCAGGAATGGGCTATTCAACTTCATGACTATGGGGCTGCTTGGGAGCATTGACATAAAGTCCCATATAGTCCCAGAATGTGATCAAAAGATCAAAGTTCCAAATTTCAAAGTATAACACAATTTAGACTAAACACATGTTACTTTTACACCACCATAAAACAAAAATACCTAAACCTTTCTAAGACAGGGATCATGTGAAGTTTACTTAGTAAGAACGTTTTATCCACGAGGTTCAAGGGAGTACAGCAGGGACTGTGTTGACTTGAGTTAGATTTCTGGCATCACATATGATCCTCCAAACACTACCAAAGAATAATATCTGAGCACAAAATGAGGAGTAAGCCCTTAGCACCATTAGGTGCAGCCCCAAAGCATGAAAACAAACAAAAATCTTAGACATTTTGAATCTATGTTGAGTTTGAAAGAAGCTAAAGTCAAGTATGTGGCTGGATTTTGTATACATGTAATTATATGATTGTGTCATAAAAACTTGAAAAAATTCACTGACTTAGTTTCTGATACAGATGCTTTCTTCCCCTGGCTTACTCCAGTCAGGTTCAGGGTCTTCTCAAATCTTTGCTTAGTGAGGTCACTGTCAGCATTGGTTCAGAATTGAGGGGTGTAAACATGTGGTGCCTGGGATCTAACCTGGACATCAGGAATGCAAAGCATGCCTCCAAACAATAGAGCTATCTCTCCAGCCCTCTAATTTGGATTTTCAATGGGATAAAATTATCATGGATTTAATGTTTCACAAGATTTCACCATCCTAGGAATGTGATAGAATAAGCAAAAACATTTTTTTTGGTTTTTTGGCCATACCCGGCGGTGCTCAGGGGTTACTCCTGGCTCTGTGCTCAGAAATTACTCCCGGGGCCGGAGAGATAGCACAGCGGTAAGGCGGTTGCCTTACATGCAGAAGGTCGCTGGTTCAAATCCCGGCATCCCATATGGTCCCCCGAGCCTGCCGGGGGTGATTTCTGAGCATAGAGCCAGGAATAACCCCTGAGCATTGCTGGGTGTGACCCAAAAACCAAAAAAAAAAAAAAAAAAAAAAAGAAATTACTCCCGGCAGGCTAGTGGAACTATATGGGATGCCAGGGATCAAACCCAGGTCAGCCATGTGCAAGGCAAATGTCTTATCACTGTGCTATCACTCTGGCCCCAGAATAAGTAAATTCTTGAAGAAACACACAATGCCAACTTATTTTCAAATTCTACTTATCTCCTCTCAACTCTCTTATGATGATGGACCCACCAGAATCAGAACATGAGAGCAAAGCATCAATGTCACACCCCAACAGGACTTTGACTCCAAACCATAGCATAGAGCCCGATCTCTGGCTGCATTTCATCTTCCAGGAGATCTGCAATAAGCCTGAGACTGCATACTGTGTATTCAAAAACAATTGTTGCCATTGTCCCTCACCCTCCAGGGTGTTCCATGACCAGTTTTCTCACAGAGGGTTTGACACAACTCAGGCAAATAACTTGAGTGCAGAGTAGCTAGAATACAATTTTTCCTGTTCTTATTCTTGTAGCCCATTGGTACAATCACTGATACTAGTGATAGAATCTTGAAGAATCATAAACCTGATTGAAGGAAATGACATCTCAATTCAGAAACAATTCATAGATTCTAATGATGATGAATATTTTATTACAAATAAACTGCAATTGATAGCAGGTGGCTTAATACACCTAAATATTTTATCTTGAAAAATATGGAACATACCCATATACCTGGCTACAAGCATTAGCTAATAATTAATAGTAATTATTGAGGTACAGGGTGTCCCAGATAGCGGAGTTGCCCAGATTCCAAGCAGCAGTTGTGCATTTGATCCAGAACAGTAATCAAACTCATAGCCTTCTGCTTACAAGGCAGACACTTTTGCCACTGAGTTCCCCCCAAACATCAGGGGTCCCATACGTGGTTACAGTACTCACACTTTTCATTGAAACACTTGTTGGGATGGTATGCTTGGCTATGGCTTTTGCACACTGAAGATGGTGTTGGGAATTGCATGCTTGGTTGTAGTTTGCAACCTACATACTAGCAGTTCCAGGATCATACTGGAAGATGTAGGGTATTTTTTGTTTTGTTTTGTTTTGTTTTGTTTTTGTTTTTCGGTCATACCTGGCTGCGCTCAGGAGTTATCCCTGACTCTGTGCTCAGAAGTTGCTCCTGGTAGACTAGGCAGACCATATGGGATGCTGGTATTCAAACCGGGTCCATCCTATGTAGGCCTCGTGCAAGGCAAACGCCTTACTGCAGTGCTATCACTCAGGACCCAGATGCATGGGACTTGTGCCCACAACACAGGGGCTCAGCAACTGAACCATATCCTTGGGTTCTTTTCTCTTTTGTCTCCAGCTTGTGACAACTCGTCACTATTTTTGTTTTTCATGATCTTGCTACTTCTGAAGAATATGGGCAGTTATTTTGTATAATGTCCTCACACTTGGGATTTGTCTGAGATGCCTTGCTGAATTTGGGTTGAAATTATACAACATTAGTTGTGGTTATACACCATTGCATTAGTGATATCTATGAGACATAGGAGATGCCATTTTTTCTTTTGTTTTTGACCACACCCAGCGACACTCAGGGTTACTCCTGGGTCTGAGCCCAGAAATTACTCCTGGTAGGCTCAAAGGCTATGGGATGCTCGAGATCGAACCCAGTCAGCTGCGTGCAAGGCAAACGCCCTCCCACTGTGCTATCACTCCTGCCCAGAAGATGCCAAATTTGTACTGGGAGAAGTCCTGTGGTTAAAGTGGGATCTGCCAGGTTTCATGACCCTAAAGTTACTACTTTTTCCTTCATAGTAAGGATCTTGGGTGGCAATACTTAAACATAGGCAAATAAAGGCCAGAGAAATAGTTCAAAAGACTGAGCTGCATGCTATGCATGCACACCTGTATTGCAAGTTTTCCCCAGAGCATAGCATAGCCAGAAGCTATGACTAGGAGCAGCCAAAAAATAAAATAAAACAAAAGACAATGCAAATACCCTGTTTCTATCAGTATTTTCTTCACTAATTATTTTTGGGGTGCTGGGTCTCACCCGGCGGTGCTCAGGGGTTACTCCTGGCAGGCTTAGGGGTCCAGGGTTGGACACCTGCAAGGCAAACTCCCTACCGCTGTGCTATTGCTCCAGCCCCATCCTTCACTAATTTTAATCTCTGCTCAATTTTAATTCCCATCAAGAGTTCTTACCTGTCAGGGGCGGAGCGATAGCACAGTGGAAGGGTATTTGCCTTGCATGCAGCCAACCAGGGACGGACCGGTTCTATTCCTGGCATCCCATATGGTCCCCCGAACTTGCCAGGAGCGACTTCTGAGCACAGAGCCAGGAGTAACCCCTGAACATAGCCAGGAGTGGCCCAATAAACAATCAATCAATCAATAAACCTTTAAAAAAAAAAAGCTCTTTCCTGTAACAATACTGAGCGATTGTCCATCTCCATCACATGTACATTTTCCCCTTGGAATCTACACTAAAGAACAGCTTCCCTTCTCCCTGGTCATCATTTATTCATCTCTACTTTTTTTAGAAATATGGACTCAGAACTATTTGTTTTCTTATAACCAATATCTGTCAATATTTTATGTTCCTGGTTACCTTTTCCTGCATTCAGCCATTAGACACTCCTCAGATTAGCTCTGAAATCCTCTTACCATCCTTTCATTATTTTGAGTCTGGAGGAATTGAGCTACATCCGTTAGTGCCCAAGGATTGCTCCTGGCAGTGCTCAAGGACCATGCAATACAGGGATTGAAGCTGGCCCTTCTGCATGCAAAGCATGCACACCAGCCTATTTAGCTATTTTTGATGGTTTTGGTTTTGGGGCTACATTCAGTGGTGCTCAGTAGTAAAATCACACTACGCACCATATCTCCAACCCCAGGTAAATGAGTCTGAATCAGAGTCATGCATAATCTGAACTAGGCTGAGGGTAAAACAAAGATAATCTGGCCATCTTCTACCTAGAATCTCCACCAAGTTATTTGCCAGAACTGGTTTTTTTTTTTTTTTTTTTTTTGGTTTTTGGGCCACATCCTGCGGTGCTCAGGGGTTACTCCTGGCTGTTTGCTCAGAAATAGCTCCTGGCAGGCACAAGGGACCATATGGGACACCGGGATTCGAACCAACCACCTTTGGTCCTGGATCGACTGCTTGCAAGGCAAACACCGCTGTGCTATCTCTCTGGGCCCAGAACTGTTTTTTATTGAGTACAGGGAACACCCCCAGGTGGGGCAGCTATCCTGAGCCTGTACTGCCCAGATTTACATATAAGACGATCTCTGTTTTGGGGTAAATCCCAAATTGTGAACAAACGTACTAAGGAACCAGGGATGATCTGTGTTTTAGGTAATATAAGCTGTAACCTAACACTCAGGTTTTATTCCTGGTGGTACTCAGGACACCGTATGCAGTGCTAAGACCGCGGTTCGATCCCCCGGCGTCCCATATGGTCCCCCAAGCCAGGAGCAACTTCTGAGCGCATAGCCAGGAGTAACCCCTGAGCGTTACCGGGTGTGGCCCAAAAACCAAAAAAAAAAAAAAAAAAAAAAAAAAGAATCAAACCCAGGTGAGCTACATGTAAGGCAATGTACTTACATGTACTATCTCTGTACAATCTTCATTATTTTTTTTAAAATTACTTCCTTACTTTACACAAGGTTTCAAAATCACCTTATCCTTTCCCTGAAAGATTGCAAAATCCCTAGTCCCTATTATTGAGTAATGATATTTAGAAACCAAGAATGGCCTCTAGATGTGTTGATGGCTACAGGAATATTATACTCTCATGTAAAATATATGTGTATCATATATGTATTTTTACATGTACACATGCATATATTTAGCCCTATATCTAGTAATTTACATATATTAAAGTCCATAAGCTCATCCCGACCCTTTCCAATACAGTTCAACATCAGAGTTCAAGTAAGTCTTCTTTTCATTATTATTTGTAATTCCTTTCTCCAAAGAAAGAGATCTAATAATTATTATGCAAAATGTGAAAATTACTCATTTGCTCAGTCCTAGAATGTCAATAAAGAAATGTCATAAATGTTAACCCAGATACCTGTGAAGAGCTCATGCTTACTGAGTAACTTATGTTATTTGTATACAGTTCAGAAAGTCTTTTACTTTGCAGCATATAATCAAACATTTAATATGGTTCTGAGAATTAAAAAATAAAGATGAGTTTTTAAATTTTTGGCACAAATGAGCAGGTACATATATATTTTCTTATAGTCCTCATTCTACTTGAATAGTAGAATATAATTTTTTGCTCTTTTTTTATTAAATATTTTAGAAATCACTCCACATCTGTTCAGTCTTTTCTCATACCTGGTACAGCCACATAAGTACTCCATTGTGCCAATGTTTCTCAACTGCTTTCTTATTTCTGAGCACCTAGCTCTTTCCAATGTTTTGCAATAAGAAAATAAGGCTATTGAATAACCTTCTACACAAATATTTTTATATTATTTGGGTAGATTTTGTTGTTGTTGTTGTTGTTGCTGATGTTGTTGAGTCAGGTCATACCTTGCAGTGCTCAGGGCTTACTCCTGGTTCTGAGCACAGAAATCACTCCTGGAAACCTTGGGGGACTATGGGGTCCCAGATATTGAAACCAGGTTAGCCAATGTCCTACCTGTTTAGTATTGCTCCGTTCTCTATTTAGGTGCTTGTTTTTTTTTTTGTTTTTTTTTTTTTTTTGAGGAAATTTGCGTAGGTGCTGGTGTATACTCCTGGTTTTGTGCTCAGAGATTCATCCCAAAAGTGCTTTGGAAATCATGCAGTGTGGGGTTCCACTGCAGTCAACCACAGTCAAGGAACCTTATAAGACCCTTGTACTTTTTCTCTCCACTTCTTTCTCATACTTTTAGAAGTAAAGACCTAGTAGTGGGATTTTTAGATCAAAATATAAGTGCAGGTATAATTTTAGATATTAACTAATTGTCTTCCTTTTGACTTAATATTTTCCCCCTCCAAAAGCTATGTTTCAAAGTTTTCTCTTGGGGCCGAAGCAGTGGCACTAGAGGTAAGGCGTTCGTCTGCCTTACAAGCACTAGCCCAGGACGAACCGTGGTTCCATCCCTCGATGTCCCATATGATCCCTCCAAGCCAGGAGCGATTTCTTTGGAGTAACTCCTGAGCGACAACGGGTGTGGCCCAAAAACAAACGAAGTCAAAGTTTTCTCTTCCATACAATCATATTTTTAATTCTCTTGTTGGAAGTGCATACTCTGAACTCTCCTACTCTTTTGAACTATGTTCAGACTTAGTCATTTTTGGCAGTTATGTTTAGATTAACATTGCTAGTATTCTTCTTTTGTTGAAGTTTTTTCTCTCTCTTTGCTCACTTCAAGATCTTGTAGTGAGGAAATCATAGAACAAAAACATCAGAAATAAACTCTGGTATATCTATCTCCACTGTTGTTATTGTTTTTTTTTAATCCAACTTCAAGTGTGGCTGTAATACAAATACCTATCCAACTTCACCTTACACCTATATACTGAGTGGAGAAATCTGCAAACCAAGCTTGTGCTTTCTTCCTCTTTCATCTCCAAGTGGCCATGGATATGAGAGTGGTGGAAGAATATTGGGCAACCTCAGTGAATGAAATGGATTTGGCTACCTATTCAAGCTCTTCTACTTGTGCAATCTTTCCTGTTTGGGATTACTCTCAAATGCACTGTGCTCATCTTAGCAGAATCCATTTGTGGAAATCATCCAGTTTTATGATAGAAATCCTTGCCACAGCTCTTAGGTGTTATCATAGTTGTGTGGGTACTCAGTGCCCCAGTAACACTCCAAAATCTATTTTGCAAAGCTGTGAAATTCTCTGTTGCAGACCATCTGGGCATGACCAGAACACTAGAACTTACAACTAATTGTTCTGATTTTTTTGTTTTGTTTTGTGTTGTTTTGTTCTGTTATGCTATGTTTCAAAGATTCAGAACTCAAACATGGTACATTTTCTATTTCTGAGCCATATCCCCAACCTGCAGTGGGTTATTTTATTGTAACTTTTCTCACTGTTGACACCTCCAACCCCATGAACTCCGTTAGATTTTATGTGCCACATAGAAAGGCTAGGGATCCTACTCAAAACTATGGCCTTCCCTCCATGCCATTTGATGTAGAGACATCAATCCCAAAGTAGAATATGTTGCATATAAATATTAAAATTGTCCTTCCTTCTTGTGATAGGGAACACAGGAGCAAGAATTTACTTCTCAAGCCCTCAAATTCCTGTCGACTAACACTAAATAGATTGAATTATCAAGAATGAAATAAGGGCCTGGAGAGATAGCACAGCGGCGTTTGCCTTGCAATCAGCCGATCCAGAACCTAAGGTGGTTGGTTCGAAACCCGTTGTCCCATATGGTCTCCCGTGCCTGCCAGGAGCTATTTCTGAGCAGACAGCCAGGAGTAACCCCTGAGCAACGCCGGGTGTGGCTCAAACCCCCCCCCCAAAAGAATGAAATAAAATGGTGGTGGGAAATGTATACCGTATTTTCCGGCGTATAAGACGACTGGGCGTATAAGACGACCCCCTAATTTTGCAGTTAAAACATAGGTTTAGGCCTATATTCGCTGTATCAGACAGAACGTTCCTGTGCTGCAACTGTATGTACCACAGTGAGCCAATCACAACAAGCAAAGGTACAAAGTTTATACTGGAATAGAATTCCTCTCTAACTCTGGCCAATCTGAGCAGGCTTTTTACAGTGTAGATTCGGGTCCAAAACATTGTCTAATTTGCATGCATAAAGGTTGCTTGGATTGGCTGAGTTAGAGAGGCAGTCCGAGCAGCCTTGCAGTGATTGGTCCCTTATCATAGGCACCTTTTCTGGCAATTCCCTGGTGGTGTCAGTTAATCTCCCCCACTACATGAACCAAACAACACCCCATCCTCGGACCTTAGCACTGACCCACCAACACGGTTAGCTGGGTTTTGCCAGAAGTGGCCCCCAGATCTCCTGAGTACTGTTTGGGAGCCCCCAAGAGAGAGATTTGGAAACTCTGCGCCCTGATTTTGTTTATTTGTTTGTTTCGTTTAGCGGTATATTGAAACATTTTTCGGATATACTCAGCGTATAAGATGACCTCCGATTTTCGGTTGACTTTTTTTTGTTTCAAAAGTCGTCTTATACACCGGAAAATACGGTACTTGTGAAGGATTTTATATATTGTATGGCTGAAGCTCAATCATGAACAACTTTGTAACTGTGTATATGTTGGTGATTCTATTAAAGAATTTATTTATAAAGAAAAAGAGAAAGAAGAATGCAATAACAGGAAACTGAGTTAGTACAGGGGGTAGATACATGCCTTATTTTTAAAACATTGTTAGTTCAAATTCTTTAAAACTCTGGATCATAGAGGTAGTATAGGGGTTAAGATGAACCTTGCATGCAGCCAACACTGGTTTGATTGGTTTGATTCCCAGTACCTCTTAAGGTCCCTTAAGCATTGCTAAAAGCTACCTCTGAACACTGCTGGGTACGTTCCATTCCCCATAATAAATAAATAAATATAAATAAAAACAAAAGTGTCTTTTAAAAAAAAAGACTATGGGAGGAGGCAGGCAGTAGCACAGTGGGTAGTGTGTTTGCCTTGCATGCAACTGACCCAGGTTCAATCCCCAGCATCCCATATGGTCCCCTGAGCCTGCTGCAAGTAATTTCTGCATGCAGAGCCAGGAGTAACCCCTGAGCATCACTGGGTGTGGCCCAACAACGGCAATAACAACAAAATATGAGCTTGCCATTCAAGCCCGTGTTCTCTCTTAAACATATATATCACTTCCATGTCTCTGTTTCTCTGCTGCCCATGTTCTCCATTGAACATATCTTTCCCTTATTCTCTTCTCTCACATCTTTCTAGATACATTTCAATAAAAATTATCTTACTTCATAAAAATATATATTTATTTTGTCTGTGTTATTTTTGGGGAGAGGCACATCCTGTGGCACTCAGGGGTTACTCCTGGCTCTGCTCTAAGAAATCTCTCCTGGTAGGCTCAGGGGACCATATGGGATGCCAGGAATCTAACCCCAGTTTGTCCTGGGTCAGCTGCTTACAAAGCAAATACTCTGCTGCTGTTCTATTGCTCTGGCCCCAAAAATATATTATTGTTAAAAAAGTTTTTCAATTTGGAGAAGATATCTCAACATACCTGTGATTACAGGGCCCCTAATTTTTTCCCCAAAATTTCAGGTCCCTAAATCTCTACTATCTTGCCAAGCCTTGAGATCACTAGCCCCTTTGCTTTGTGAGCACAAAGTCACTATGACAGCCCACAAGCTATCAAATGTTCCTGACTTTTTTCATACTAGATGAGAAGAGAGGATGAAGAGGCTAGAGAATTAGCTCAGTGTGTACCTAGAAGAGAAGATGAGAAAGTTCACAATATCCTAGAGTAATCAAGTAATTAGATATTACTTTATTGTTACTTTATTGTGTTGTTTCATATGAATGTAAATGATTTATCTTCAGAATAGAAAAAGATCATACCTGCCTTGGCCATGGGCACTGAGGAGTGGTAAATGTGATTGAATACAGTTCTTATATGTACAAAGGCCTGGGTTTGAGTCCTAGTACCTTATGTCCTGGGTCACCACCAGGTATAGCCCTGGTAGTCTACAAACTCCATGAAATAGTCACAGTCCTTGTGAGGTCTTATTTAACTTTTTTTTTTTTTAGGTTTTTGGGCCACACCAGTTTGACTCTCAGGGATTACTCCTGGCTATGTGCTCAGAAATTGCTCCTGACTTGGGGGGACCATATGGGATGCCAGGAGATCAAACCATCATCCGTCCTAGGCTAGGGCTTGCAAGGCAGATACCTTACCTCTAGCACCACTGCTCTGGCCCCTGAGCTTCTTCATCCTTTTTTTTTTTTTTTAATTTAACTTTTTTAGTAATACTTCTATACTTTTTAGTAGCTGCTATGGAGCTCCAGGTGTTAACTTGGAGTTATTCTACCATTCAGATATTCTACCACTCAGGTTTTATTTCATTTGTCTAACCATTATGCTTTTGTTGTTGTTGTTGTTGTTGTTGTTGTTGTTGTGGGTTTTAGGGTCACACTTGCTGATGCTAAGGGCTTACTTTTGGTTTTGTGTTCAGGGATCACTCCTGTGTTCAGGGTGTGTTTTGGGGACACTGTATTGTGTTGAGGATTGAATTGCTAATGACCACTTAGTGGCTGGTGCCTTACCTACTATACTATGTCTCTGGTCCTTTCATTTATTATGTTGACCTGAGGAAAAAAGGCAGTTCAGAGTTGTGTATGAGCCTCCAACGTCTTACCCCACAGACCAAAAACTTAAAAAGCATGTTACTCCAGCTCACAATTATACTATATATTTATATATATATACTATATAATATATATACTTATATATACTCATATATATTTATATATAATATATACTTATATATATTTATAGAGTCAATAAAAATGACCTTTGGACACCTGTGTAACCATAAGAGAGTAATTATAAGCCATCCTTTAGCAGGACTATAAGATTGGAGCAGGGGCAGAGACTCACATACAAGACACACACACACACACACACACACACACACACACACACACAAAGTGACTTTTCCAATCCCTGGGCAGCCATGTCAACCTAGAAACCATGGCATCCCTCAGTCTACCATTACCTGCAAAGTCTGGTCAGCCCCTTTCTCCCAGTACCCCACAATCCATAGCAATAGTGAAAAATAGTAGAAAATTTCACTTGTTTATATTTCTTTGTTGGTATAGTCTTCATCTTGGGAACTGAACCATTTCTTCAAAGGGTTCTTTTTTTGTCTTTGTGATTTTTGGGGGGCCACACTCAGCACATCCTAGCTGTCTGTGGAGGACACTATTATATGTCATGAATTGAACAGGGGTCTTATGTGATCAAACAAGTGCCTTATCCTCTGTACTATCACTCTAAGTCCTTTTTCAAAAGGTCATACATGTGAAAATGTATTTCTAGGGCTGGTACTCCAACAGCCCTAGAAGCCAAGAAGATCCAACTATCTCCTCTATCTCAGCACTTTATTCTCTGATTGTCCCCAATGACCAATTTTATCCCCTACTGCACACTTCCCCACCATTTCTATGCCATCTTGGCTGATCCCACCTATATCTAACCCAGTAATCTGTGCAGGGCTTTTATACCCACTGTTCACACCACTAATCTTGTCAATTTTTGCAATCCCTTTCTGGGTTCTTGTGTCTCTTCCAAATACTTCATTTTCCAGTTTTGTTGGCTTCTCTAATGTCAGAGAGAAGATTCAGAGAGAAGGATTGTTTCTCTGTCCTTCACCTTCAGGAACTCTCCACTTCCCAGCTTATCAGATCAACTCCAATTTCTTACAGAGGCTGGATATGTAGACAGGCATATTTCAGCTTTTTGACTACAAAGGAATCTAATATTTATCCTAGAGGACTGTCAAGATTTTAACTGCTGGCAAGACAATAACCTTTAGAAGAATTTTAAGAATTAGAAACTAGCTTATTAATTTTAATTAAAAACAGAAGAATTCTTAGTTTTATATGTACCTCTAACCACTTTTCTCTAAAGGACAACCTAGACATTCTGAATATGTATAGCATTCAAAACGGTTCAGCAAACCAGGGATAAATGCAGTGTAGCTGTAAAGTGCTTACCTTGTCTGTGAGAGGACCTGAGTTCAATCTCCAGATCCAAAACAGTTTCTCTATATGCTGTAAATAGAGATCATTGCAATTCCTAACAAACGCACCTACCTTTTTGCCTTTAAACTGAAATGAATATTGTTAATAGGTATGTCTTGTACTTAAGTCACACACAGTAATCTTGTTCTTTAAAATACAACAAAAATAATAACAAAACAGAAACAAAACCAACCAAGTGGGGCCAGAGAGATAATACAAAGGGTAGGGTGCTTGCCAAAAAATGAGACTGACCCAGATTCAACAATCCCCAGCATCCCCTAGAGCCCTCCAAGCGCTGCCAGGAGTGATCCCTGAGTGCACTTTTGGGTTTAACCCCATCAAAACTAAACAAAAGAAGAAAGAAAGAAAGAAAGAAAGAAAGAAAGAAAGAAAGAAAGAAAGAAAGAAAGAAAGAAAGAAAGAAAGAAAGAAAGAAAGAAAGAAAGAAAGAAAGAAAGAAAGAAAGAAAGAAAGAAAGAAAGAAGGAGGAGGGAGGGAGGGAGGGAGGGAGGGAGGGAGGGGAGGGAGGGAGGGGTGGGAGGGAGGGAGGGAGGGAGGGAGGGAGGGAGAGAGAGAGAGAGAGAGAGAGAGAGAGAGAGAAAGAAAGAAAGAAAGAAAGAAAGAAAGAAAGAAAGAAAGAAAGAAAGAAAGAAAGAAAGAAAGAAAGAAAGAAAGAAAGAAAGAAAGAAAGAAAGAAAGAGAAAGAAAGAAAGAAAGAAAGAAAGAAAGAAAGAAAGAAAGAAAGAAAGAAAGAAAGAAAGAAAGAAAGAAAGAAAGAAAGAAAGAAAGAAAGAAAGAAAGAAAGAAAGAAAGAAGAAAAAGAAAAAGTTAGGAAAGAATCAGTGTTTAGATGGGGAATAAAGAAATGAATAGGGCAATTGATATCCAATTCATACAACTACAGCTTTATTTTAGAATTTCACATTTTTTGAAGGATTACTACTGGCTGGCAACTTGGGCCTGACAGTTTGGTTGTAGGGTCCAGCAGTAGTCAGAAACTATATTCTTCCAGGGAGAGAACTCAAGGTCTCCTGCATGCAAGGTCTGCTCTACATCTGAACCATCTGCCTTACCCCTATTTTATCATTTTATTTTTATGCACATATATGAAAAATAGTAGCCCCAAATTAAGAAGGATTATAATCTGAATAAATACATCATTTAACAAGTAAAACAACAAAATGATGGAGCTCAGCTCTAGAGTACCTGCTTTAATTTTGTGAGACTCTAGGTTCAATTCCTAGCAAAACACACACACACAATCTCAGGTGCAAAAACAGAAATTATTTGAAAGTAAGTGATTATCTTTATCATATGAATAAATTCAAATACACAGGAAGTGATCAAACAAATTAAAATTAATTAGAAAATAAGCATATGAAGGCGATCATTAAAATTCATGCAGATGGAATTATTTCTATTAACATTCAGCAGTTTCTGATAACATAGCACTACACTATAGTCTAACCACTTATTAAACTGATATGATTTAAAGGAAATCTTGAAAGCCTTCTCTGGGAGGTTGCTGGCCTCCACTGCCATTTTCAAACTAACATTCATTATCTGACTTGTGACTTCCTCCTTTATGTCCTAATGTCAGTGAAAAATATTGATCACTGAATCATTAGACTTGTATTCCACTTTGCCTGTCAAACTCCAATGCTTTGTGGCCTTCCTTTGGCCTGAGAGAGAAGCCGTTCTTTCCCCACCATCTTAAGTCCTACCAGTAAAATGGGTCTCTAGAGGGCAAAGACTTTCAACCACTGAGTGAAAACAGCAACAACATCTTCAGATGCTTTTTCTGTGTCATAACATCTCTACTCTTATTCCTCTCCTTGCTAGAGCTCGCACTTATTTGAAATTGCCATAAGATGGCTCAATTTGCATGCATAAAAATGATATGCTTCTGGGGCTAGGATGAGGTTGAGTGGCAGAATTCTGGCCATATAAATCTGGGGTTTTGGACTCAATTCCCAGCACCACCATAAAACACCGAGTGGGGTGAGAGATAGTACAGCAGCTAGAACCTAAGCTAATTGCTCAATCAAGACTCATTTCCCAGCACAAGGTGGTCTACACTGGATGTGGGCCAGAGCAATAGCACAGCAGGTAGGGCATTTGCCTTGCACGCAGATAACCCAGGTTCAATTTTCTGGCATCCCATATAGTCCCTTAAGCTGGGTGTGGGTATGGCCCAAAAACCAAAAATAAAATAAAATAAAATAATCACTGTTGTGGCCCTGGAGACTCCTAGCAGCATCAAGGTGACTCAGGTAATCCCCCACGTGACCCTGCAGAGTCCAAGCAGCATCGTGTCATATCCTCAGATTCTTGCATTGAACTGACTACTCACCTATTTGAGAATCACTACTTAGGATTCACTACCCCCAGTTCACTACTTGGGATGCCCCTCAAAAAATAAAAGAAAAAAATAAAATCAAAGTAATACATTCCTAGAATCATGGAGAGTTCAAATGACAAAGCATATGCCTAACATGTGTTAGATTCTAAGTTTGATCTCCAGTATCCTAATGTACCTTTCCCTGAGCTCAGCCGCAAGTTGTTCTGGTGGTACCTGGATGTTCCTTAAAAACAAACAACAACAAAACTTTCTAATCAATATGTAACAAGATGATGATTTTTTTTGTTTTCACAATTCAATTTTTCTTGATTCTAATTGTTGCCACTTTTAACCAAGCACTCTTCATGTTTTTCTTTTTCTATTGTCACCTTCATATGCAAATACATAATCATTTTTTGTATGAAAGTTGAAAAGTTTGTGTTTCTAGAGCCTTGGGGCTAAAGCCTTAGCCTTTATCTGACTCTGTATTATCTTGATCTCAATATTGGTCATTGTTGTATTATTGGGTAGTGAAAGTCATTGTAGATCTCAACTATATTCATGAAAGAATCTCCCCATTAAAGTACTAACACTACAGATAACTTTCTGTATTAAATTTTCCTTATGCCTTTTTGTTTGTTTTTGTTTTGGGGGGCTTCTCATAAATACCCAGTGATCCTAGAGACCACTACCATTGATACTTGACCAATTGGCCAGATAATTCAAAGCAAGGGCCTGAGGAGGTAGTGTTCTGGGTCCACTAGGATCACACTGATCCGGCCTTACTGCTAAGTCTGACTTAGCAGTGCTTGGAGCCTCCAGGACTGCTCCTGGGCATTCTGAGAGACCAACTAGATCTGTTGCTCTTAACCCCAGTGTTATCTCCTTAACCCTGGATACATTTTGTTTCTAAATTGGCTTCTATCTTCATAGACTATATTGAGGGGATATGGGAAACTTGAACATCTCTTCGAGGTGGGAGAGAGAGTACAAGATTTTAGGTGTTTTCCTAACACACAACCGACCCCAGAGATCCCTGAACACAGAGCCAAGAATATGCCCTGAATACTGCCAGGTGTGGCCCCCAAAAGCCTCCCCCACCTAAAAAAAAAATCTATTCAAAACCACAATGGAGGGCCAGAGAGATAGTATAGATGGAAAAGTCCTTGCTTTGCATGAGCCCATCCCAGATTACATATATTATGTATAATATATATGTGTTATATATATTATATATACAGGGCATTCTATATAGCCTCTAAAGCTCTGCCAGGAGTAATCTCTGAGCATAGAGCCAGGAGTAGGGCTTGAGTACTGCAAGGTGTTACTTCCTCCCCTCCCTCCAAAATTGAAAATACAACAAAATTCTCCAGGCAATGATAAACCCTAAATTAAAAACATTAAAATATTTGAATATCATTTATTTGATATATATATATATATATATATTTTTTTTTTAGGTTCAGGCCTCACCTGAAAAGTGATGCTGGAAGTGGACATGGGGGTGCAACTCCCTGCAATATTTGGCCCTATGTGAGCCCTGTGGTTCCATGCTTACACCAACTCTTGCAGCACTGCTCAGTTCTAAGATTCAGTGGGTCTCCAAAGCTATATTAAGAATTGTTGGAGATAACTCTGGGTGTAAGTTTTGGGACCCCAGAATCTTGAAACTGTTGTATGCAGAAACCCTAGGTTCAAATCCTGATACTGAATGGTTCCTAGAGTGCTGCTAAGAGCACCTCCTCCTAGCACTTCCAGATATGGCCCCCAAACCAAAAGAGATCCTCCACTCCTTTGTTTAGTTCTTCCAACAAGTTCATTGATTTACATGGCCTGCTGATTAAGTAGAATTGGCTGGTGTTATAATTCAGGGCTGGAAGCACAGAAAGCATGTGCTCCACTCCTTTGAATTATCTCTCTGGTCTCTCATCTTATTTGTGGGTATGAACCATGGAATAAATTTATAATATAAAGATGATCAGCAGAGTTGAGAGCCAGCAGCATCTCAAGAACATGGTTTAAGCCCTATACCCATCTGGAGCATTTTACATCCCTTAGGTGTTTTATTTTCTTTTTCTTTTTCTTTGAGGGGGGGGTACACCTGGCAGTGTTCAGGGATTACTCCTGCTCTGTGCTCAGAAATCTTTCCTGGCAGGCTCGGGTGACCACATGGGATGCTGGAATTCGAACCACATTTTGTCCTGGGTTGGCTGCTTGCAAGGTAAACGCCCTACCGCTGTGTTATCTCTCTGGCTCCACCTTAGGTGTTTTATTTTCAAGATCAAATGCTTTTATTTATTTTGGAGGGGCACAGCTAGTAGTGCTCAAGGATTAATCTTGGCATTGCACTCAGGAATGACTCCTGGTGGTGCTTGGGGATCACATGGAATTTCCTGAAATTCAGGGCTGAAAGGACAGAAAGCATGTGTTCTACTCCTTTGAATTATGTCTCTGGTCTCTCATCTTATTTGTGGGTATGAACCATGGAACACATTTATAATATAAAGATGATCAGCAGAGTTGAGAGCCAGCAGCATCTCAAGAACATGGTTTAAGCCCTATACCCATCTGGAGCAGTTTACATCCCATCAAACATGGGTCTACTACATGCAAGCCAAGTGCTTTACTTGTTGTACTATCTCTCTGGCTAATCAAATACTTTTAAAAGATTGGATATGTGTGTTTGGGCCATAACCAGCTGTACGAGATGATATTTTTGGCTCTTTGCTCAAGGTTTACTCCCAGCAGTATTACTGGACCATGAGGTGCTGGGGATCAAAGCCAGACTTTTTGCATGTAAAGAATGTTCTCAGCCCTTTGATCTATCTCACTGGCTCTATATTTTTGCTACAGCAACCTGCATTTTCACTGGAACTGGTTAAATCTGACTCTTTCCAACAAAAAACAAATATATTATCTAGCTCAAGACATCCACAATCACATAGACAATTCATTTCTTTTCTTTTCCTTTTTGGGTTTTTGGGTCACACCCGGCATCGCTCAGGGGTTACTTTTGGCTCTACCCTCAGAAATCGATCCTGGCAGGGGGACCATATGGGATGCTGGGATTCAAACCACTGTCCTTCTGCATGCAAGGCAAATACCTGACCCCCATGCTATTTCTCCGGCCCTCTGTTCTCTTTTTTTATTAAAAATACATTTTATGCAAAAAAGATGGTTACTTTGAAGAGATAAATTTGTCATATTCCAACCATTGGTCCTTGCTGAATAAAGTTCTTTCTCAACTCTGCCCTTTCTTCCATTGATTGACCCTCATAGAGCAGTGAATAAGGACTTCATGATATAACTATTGTGAATGAGACCTTTTTCATGTTCCCAATTATTCACCATTGAATTAGAAAATATTTTTTTCTAATTTTTAAAATATTACTCAGAGTATTGCCACTGTGTTGAGTTCTCATCAATTCAAACAAATTTTGCTGATTCTTTTGTTGTTGTTGTTGTTGTTTGCTTGCTTTTATTGTTGTTTTTGGGACACACCTGGCTCCACTCAAGAGATATTCCTGGCTCTGCACAAAATAATTTCCACTGATGGTGCTCAAGGAACTATATGGGATACTGGGGATTGAACCTGGATCAGCAGCATGTAAGGCAAGCTCCCTACCCACTATACTCTCTCTCCCACCCCCAAAAGATGTTAGCTTTTTTTTGTTTCTGGGCCACACCCAACAGTGCTCAGAAGTTATTCTTGGCTCTGCACTCAAAAATCACTGCTGGCAGGCTAGGGAGATCATTTTTGATGCCCGAAATCAAACCCTGGTCAGCCACATGTAAGACAAACATCCTACCTACTGTGCTATAGCTCTCATTAGTGTATTCTTGTCCACAGCCAATAGGATGTCCTGGACTCTTCTCATTAGAATTATTTCTTATATCTCTCTACATGACATGTTATAACTGATAGGAACTACTTGGCTCATTTTTTAAAAAAATAATTTGTTTTAATTTGGAAAACTTAATGTCCATCTTCGAGCATTCTGCCAGTGAACATAATTTTGATCTGGCAACTTTAAAAATGATCAAAGCAATCAAAAGAAATAATGCTTGCAGTTGGTAGTTTAGATCCTCCCTCCCCCCCCCCCGCCCCCAGGATTCAACTAGTTCATTAGAGAACCATGCATTTCTTTATCTTGCAGGATTATCTTCAAGGAATTGTATTTTTTACCCTTTCAGCTTAAATTATAAGGGACATTTGCTCAAAAGAAATAAGTGCTGAATTCAAACTTAAAAACTAGTAAAATTTTCTGGGCTGGGGCAGTGGAGAATGTATAAAATGTTTCTCTTATCTTGACTTCTCCCAAAAGTCTATTACCAGGAAACTAGGCCTTGATCAGAAATCTTTGTTTAGATCTGCTGATACAACAGAGTGTACCTCAGAGAACACTGAGAATTTATTGACTTTGGAAGTATTCACCAGTGTGTAAATAGTTCCTTCTGGAAGTAGATATTCCTGTTATTTTCTTATTAAAAGTTGCTCTTAGTATTGGAAACATAGTACACAGCAAGTAAGGAGCTTGACTTGCTTGCTTGCAACCAATTGGATTTGATCTCCCCATGTGTCCAGAGCACCACCAGCAGTAATCACTGAACAGTTGGGTGTGTCCCCAAGACAAAAAAATAAAAAATAAAATAGTTTATGACCATGCAGTCAAGACAGTTCTCTAAGATATGGGCTCGCCATTTTTCTGCTTGCTGACTTATTGCAAATAAATTGCTTTTTCCATATGTCATCTTGTTTCTTGATTGATTGACCTTTCTAGCAGCAATAGAATTGCACCTTTGTGGTTATAGGATAGTACAAAATCCCCTGGAAGAACTATTACCACAATTACTTAAAATAACTTTTGAGGTCCTGAGAGAAAGAGAGAGATCAACATGATCACCCTCATTTTTCCTGGCCTGCTCCCTTGATCACAGCCAGTAGTGACACACCCATCACACACATGGGTGTGTGTATGCACAAAGCACAACACAGAGCTAGGAGTAGCTCCTGATGCTTCTTGATGTGGCTTACAAACAAATAAACAAACAAAAGATACATATAAATATATTTTGGGGGAGTCGCACCTGGTGGTGCTCAAGGGTTACTTCTGGCTA